>NW_010262438.1:417-61074 GCF_000690775.1 Eurypyga helias
AGGCTGTATGGATACACGTCCAAGTGCTTGAATGCCATCTCTTGGCATTTAGGACACCGGTACACACTTGCTGGAGCAGCGTGTTGTGCTGCCGTTGGGAATACACTTGGAACAAAGAGATATCTGAAGTCCCTCTTTGACTCTCAGCCAGCAGTTTGTGTGATGAGTTTAGCACTGGAGAGAGCAAAAACAGATGCATGATTGGTTTTGTATTATTTGTGAGGAGGATCCTTTGTATGGTTTCCAAGGTCTTGAGGTTCCCGTCTATTGTGCTGCCTTTTAACTCTGTCTCTGTAGTGCGCTCGGATGGGAGGGGCAGTTTCCACAAGCTATTGGAAATGCACGTGTGCTGTTTTTTGAGGCTGTCAGACCTCCTTGCCACTCTGTGTCAGAGCGCCAGGGCAAAGAGCACCACATTCTGAAGGCTTTTCTTGGTGGAAATATGTAAAAGCTGTTAATTACTCATCTGTTACAGGCTGGGTGCTCTGTGAGCAGGTGGGGTCTGTGGGTACATTCCACTCCGTTTGAAAACTGTCCTGACACACACTGTCGTGTTAGCAGTTGTCATTGAAAAACAGAGCTGAACCCTGATGGTTGTGGGAGAAAAGGGCAAAACTGGTTGGATGTTACTGAAGTACCTTATGATACATTAGTTATATTTTCTTTGAGTGTAAATTACTGTGATTCATTTAAAAAAAAGTTGCTTGTTACGTTTGGTAGAAAGTAAAAGAGTAATTTTGAAGTTTGAGGTAAGTGAGTGTTGCTGAGGCACTGCTTAGAGATTTCAGACTTCCAGATATCTGAAAAGTCTGGTTGTCTTTGCAGGAGTTAATGCAAAAATGACAATGTCATATTGTCACCGGGTCTTGGTATTAAACCTCTGGGTGGAGGGGCAGTGGGATTTGATGTGAGATGTGGGAGGAGGAGGGGTGATTTTCTTTCCTCTCTTGAAGTGCCCACTGTCCGGCTGGGTGTTCATCTTGTATTTTCACTGCAAGGTTGTACTGAGTGCTGGTTTTTTCCCTTTTTTTCTCCTTTCCGGGCTCATTAGACCTTTGTCCCAACGTGGCTCTTTCTGGAGAGAGGCTGCTGTGAACCTGGTGGGTGCAGTAACCTGGTCTCACTCCCTGTTGGGGAGCCAGAGCCTGTGGGGCTGTGTATCTGAAGAGGAGGAGATGGCAGCAAGGTCATGGCTAAGTGGGGAAACCAGTGGTGTTACTGAGGCCATGAGACTATTTTGCAGTATTGTTGCCGCCTAATTCCAGCACTGTGTGGTATCCTGTGTGCTTACAGTGCCATTATGGCGTCCATGTGTTGCCCATCTGCTGCTGCTTGAAAGCAGGTCAACGTAGAGGGTATGGTGGTTGTCAGATAGCACCAATCATTACAAAAAATGGGTTTTGGAGCCACAGAAGAGCTGTAAGGACAGGTTCACCTGCCTAGTGACCTGGAGCTGGCCCTTGGTGATAATAGGATCTATCCCCACCATCAGTATGTGGTCTCATCTGTGGGGAAACTCCCTCCCTGGGCACTTGGGTGGTGGTGGAGGAGTAATTTTGGGACGGAGCTTTAGATGTTGAGAGCCTGGTCGCCTCCAGCTCCTTCTGCAGTTAGAGAGAAAGAGGTTTCACTGGAGATGGTCAATTTAGCTTCTTTGAATTGCCCTTGGGAGCAGCCTGTTTTTCCTAGCCATTCAGAGGGAGGGGGAATAACAGGTTTCCCAATTTTGGAGCCCAGGGGTGATGGAGTACTCGTGTCATCCCTCCCAAGCTTTCCTGCCTCTACCGCTTTCCCTGTCTCGTGCAGCTTCCCTTTCTCGCAGAGGGCAGGGTGGCAGGTGGAGTTGCAGTCACTCTTTTGCACCCCCCAGCATTTCTGACTTGCACAAGGAGCCTGGTCTGCCCTCTCCACTCAGGTTTTCATACAAGTTCGGAGACATGGGATGCTCGGCCTATGTTGTGCTGGGACAGAGGCTGTGGCTGGCAGTCCACACCCTGGGTACACAGGGCTTTGTGCTGCAGAAGCAAAGGGCAACCGCCAGCCATTTCTCGGGGAGTGGTGTGAGCCCGGGAGAGCTGTTTCCTATGCCTCCTGTCTGTTTTCGGTGCACTGGGTGCTCCTCTTCAGCCTGCTGCCCCTTACGGAGCTCGGGGCGGTGTGTTGGTCAGGGCGAAACCCTACCGAAACGGGACGGCGCATCCATGCATGGTTGCCTGGCTGGGGGCAGAGGGGGGCAGCCGGTGCGTCGCACGTGTCGCTGGGGAGACGTCTTGCCTAACGCGATGCCGGAAACTGCTCGGATGCGACGCTGAACCTGTCTAGGCTAGAATTTGGCGGTGGGGGAAGAATGAGGTATAATTGCCAGAGAGGCAGAGGCGAAGTATTGTAACAAGAGGAAAAAATTAGTAAAGGTTGTGGAGAGGACAAAAATGGAGGGGACAAAAAAAAAAAACCACCCACAAATTGAACAAAGATATGGGTAGGAAGGGAAAAATGAAAGCTTGCTTATTTCAAGTGATAGGCAGAACTGATAAGGGACAACAGCAGATTGCGATCTAAGGATGAAAGAAAAGATACACAATAACAAAAGGGAAGTGAAATGAGAGAAAGGAGGGAGTGACTGATTCATAACTGCTTGCACCTTGTGTAACCACGACCTCCTTTATGTAAAATGATGTTAAGGGTCTGTGCAAAACGGAATCGAGTCTTCCCACGCTGGCTGGCAGAAGTCAGCTAGACAGGGTGCAGCTATACACAGGGTACAAAGCAGTCAGCAAGTCAGAGCTCAGTAGTGACACTGTAGATCACCTCTTACGTTATATTTTCTTATATGCTTGGGTTTTTTTTGGTGCTGAATTACGTTGTCCTATCAACTGAAGTTGTTGCTTGGCATTTTAAAATTAAGGTCTCTGCAATAAACGCATCAATAAATGTACAAACAGTAATGACCTGAACACAGAGATGATTAATATGCTAACTATATATAAGCATAAATCCTGTAACTTTTTTTTTTTTTGAGAGAGAGGCTGGCACAGCAAGGAGTGCTGTGCTGCCCTCGGGAAGTGAGCAGCCGTATAATGTTGTAGAATAAGTTTTGCAGTTCTTTATCTTTCTGTGGGTTCAACGTGCCTGCTTAGTTTTGTGCTTGCCTGCTAGTGCTGTGTGCCATGTGCGTTGCTGGTTTGTGTCTAAATCTTGATTCCTGGCAACTGGAGGAGAGTGGGGAGTTGAAGGGCCTGTACTTGACCGACTCCTTGACCCGTGCTTTACGTGCTTTGTTGCTATTAACTGCCTTTCTTCAATAGCTATTGTCTGATTTCTGTCTTGGTGTGTTCTGTCTTTTATTCAAGTCCTTTGCTGCAAGCCTGCTGCCTACAACCCACGAAGCGCCTGCTGCCTGCTTAGGTATTTCTGTGGCCTGTTGCTGACCCAGTTTCTGCAGCATTTAAACTGCCTTTTTGAAAAAGGGGCATTTCTGGCCTTTGTGAGCGTTCCCAGTGTTGCTGGGATAATGTGGCTGATCTTGCAGATGCGGGTAGTCGCTTTGAAACAAACACACTCCCCCCCCGCACCCCCCCAGTCCCCGTGCTTCTAGTCTTGCTTGGATGTTTTCTTTTTTCCTCCTTTAAATAATAAAATTGCTAATGCTTTCTGGCCATGGAAGCAGTGAGCTGCTTTTTGGTGGATGGTTTGTTCTTGGAATAATTATGGATGTGTTTGCTGTGCTGGGCGAGAGGGCAGTGCACAGCCATAAAGAGCATACGCTTCCAGATTTTAAGACAAAGACCTTTGCTTTTGTTCCCAAACTGAGAAAACTCACTTGGGACTTGTAGAACTGCAAGCTGCCCCATATCTGTCGTGGCTTTGTCATGGGTTGGGCTTGGAAGTTAGGTCCTGCTGGGCATGAGTACTGGATTGGGGACAGTAGCACTTGGTTTGAACACTTGCACTTTTTTTTATTTTTCCGTCCATCTGCTGAAATTTTACAGGCTGTGAGAAGGTGAGATGAGGTGTCTCAGTCGTGATCTTGTGGTAGCTGCAAATCCATGTTACCTACTGCTCGCCGTGGTCTGGGGCAGCACCTTGTGCTTCCTTATTCCCTATCTCTTCTTGCCATGCTGCTGGCAAAAGCCAATTCATCCATTTTTGAAACGGAGATCTGCCTTACAAAGCTCCATTTCTTCAAGGGTAAAATGCTGCCGTGGAGTAACATGGCAAAGCCTGTTCAGCAGCCAGGCTTGCTTTCACACACTTAGGTTGCGCGTGGGTCTCTACTTTGGAATGTGACCTGTTCACGCTGGTCCTGCTCCCGGGCCCACCACCCAGTTGGCTTCAGCAGAATTTGTGTAGGTCCCAGCTGGTTTCTGTGCAGGACAGTGACGTTTATTTGCTTGTTACCTTGCCGAGGAAGGAGTGTCAAGACACATATGGCAGAGCTTGGTTAAATTATGCCTTTGGGCTGCAGCAAGGTCTTTGGCCTGTTTGAAGGAGCTTTTCCTCTTGTGGGCAGATTGAGAAACTCCATGTCAAATAGGTTAAGGTGTTGAGTGTGCATAAGCAAAGTGCATCCTTTCTTGCAGTGGAAGCATATCTCGGGTTTGAAGCTTGTTAAGAAACAAAAAATAGCGTTACTGATTCTTTGCCCTTAGTTTCACAGGTGAAAATTTCAAGTTGGTGAACTCCGTTTAGCTTCTTAGCTTTGAAACAAAGGAGGGGGTACAAGAATCTAGGGGAGGTGGAGTCTTAATATAGTGCTGGATTGCAAGTACTTTTTTTTAACTGATACAAAATAGTCAAAAGCTGACTTCCTGCTATTTTTTTTTTTTTCAGCTCATTTTTCTCCTCTTCCTTCCTCCACCAGCTAACAAATGTTAACTTGTTGGCTCAAGGTGCCCCTTCTGGAAATCAGAGCTCTAGAGGTTAATGTGCCAGCTGTAACATACCTGAGGTTTTTTGGTGGTAGACATTTTGTTAATAAACCTGTGAAACAGGGTGTGTTTCATATGGTTCTGCTTTGTTTAATAGCAGAAGGTTGCAGCATTTTGTACGTCAGAAAAAATTGGCTCAAGGCATATGCTGTGCATTGGCTTCAACACATCCCAGATACTTTGTAAGGACCTGGTAACTCCTTCAGTAAGCATTGTAACTACTAGTCCTTGTAATGCCAAAATTTTTGGCTTTTTTCCGGGTTTGAATTTTCTGGTATGAATTTTTTTTTATACCCATGTTTTCTTTAACCATATAATCTAATGAAATCTAAATATACAGTAGTACTTAAGAGTAGGTCACAAATACACTGTGAGAGTGTGTCCTTTTATTAATAGCTCTAAATCATTGAGCTGTCTCTTCTTTTTACATACCACAACCCTGAGCGTTGGGTGACACAAGACAGGCAAGTGTAGCTCTTTCAGAAGGGGGGCCAGCGGAACTTGGCAGGCTGGCTGCGTGGTGTCCTGCTACCATAGGGGTTTACTGGCTTTAGGTGAGAAAGAAAACGATCCGATACTGTGGAGGATTCCCCAGATCTTTTTCTGCACACAGGAGGGGATGTGCTTGGAAGTAGACCCAGAGTTTGGCATGGGGAGTTGGAAAAGTTTTTACTTTAAGAGCAAGTAGATATGATAGATGAAGGTGAAAATGCACTGTGCAATCAGTTACTAAAATATGAATGGTTAGTCTGAAAAATTTTTATTGATACTGTAATTTTAAAGGGTTCTTCATAAGGAAAAATGTTCCGTTTTTTTCTGTGGAAAATGCATGTCCTGTCTAATACATAATAATATGCATCACATCTCTTAAATGGCGTAGATGCCAGTACGTTTCTGCACCAGAACAAAAAACCTTGTCAAGTAACACGGAAACGTTTGGAGGGACACTAAAGAGGTTATAATACATCCCAACTGTGAGGGGTGGAAAGCAAGAACAAGAGAGTGATGCTCCTGTGAGATGGAGGTGTTGATTTTGGGCCAAAGCTACTTTTTCAATGTTGCTGTTTGGTTACTGAATTATCTTTTAACTTTTCCTCCTTAAGATTTGGTAGTGGCCCCTGGGGTGTGGGAGAGCAGCTTTGTTCCCCTGCTCTATGAAGGATGACTCTAACCTCAGCTTCACCCTGCAGCATCGTGCTTAAAGTACCTTTCAGAAAAGCATAGCCTTGCTCCTTCTCTCTATTTCTTCTTTGCATCATATTTTTGCAGTCATGTATTACGGCTTGTGAAAATGCTGCTGAAAAGCTAGTATATGTAGTTTAAATTCTGGGTAGTTTGCACATGCCTCAGAAAGTCTTGCACGAAGTTTCACCTGGTAAGAAAATTAAGTTTGTAATAAGTCTGGCAATCAGTAGCAGTGATAGTTTTTCTCCTTATAGAACTGAAACATAGCACTGAGAAAGCTGGTCCTGATGTGCTACTCAGGCAAATGTTAAGTGCAAGGATTTTCAAAGGGGTGCATATATTTACATTTTCAAGAGCGACCTTCCCAGTGTCTTAACAGTTTGTAAACTAATTTGCTGCCTAATGCATTTAAAGTATATATTATAGTGTTTGCTTTTCCACAGGAGTAGCATTTGCAGCTAACTGGTAAAGTGCTTTGTAGATAGGTAACTTCTACAGTTTTCCATATTGAACACATTTTGTGTCTGTGTTCATATGCTGGTTTAAACGAGGAAGGGTGTTGGATGTTCATAGGTCAGTTGTTATGCTTAGAGGTTAATTCTCAAAGTTTATACTTTGTGAATTTCACCCCAGATGTTTAAAAACAAAAGCGAAGAAATGCAAAGTCCAGGCTGACATTTTCGACTGTTGAGTCAAATTTGGGTTTTGCAGCTTTAGGAGATGTGAACTTGTTGACGTGGCTTCTTTTCAGGACAGGTGGTATCAGGTGCATTAGTCAGACCGAAGGGAATGAATTTAAAGCAGAAATAATTACTTTTTTTTATTTTTAAGTCCTAAGTCTGATTTTTCTTTTATTTGCTTAGTTTCCTTTTTAGTTAATAGTCTTTTTTTCTGTTTAAGGGGAAAAAGGGGAGGGAATTTTTTGTACTTAATAGGTTCAGTGTACAGATTTCATATAGGCGTAAGATCTGCCATGCAAATCTGTCCTTAGCTGTCTTACAGGCTTGTGCTCTTTCATTATAAAAAGAAACTAAAAGGCTTGGATTAATGCAGAAACAGCAAAAGGCAGCTCCAGTAGGAAGATTATAGCTCTTAATTGCTGTAGGAAGATTATCACTCTTAATTATTAAGCAGGTGAAGCTTAGCAGCAACCACAGAGCTCTTTCATGCATTTTGCTGAACTGTTCTAACTTAAAATGGTTTCTGTCAAGATGGTAATTTTTGGCTGTCTGTAAATAGAAAAAGGAAATGGTTGGGTGCAATGATGTTTGACAAGAATGTAACTTCCTATTGCCGTGAGCTTTGCAGCCCCACTAGGCTTCCTGGTGATGGCCTCCCCCTTCCCAAGGCAGGAGCCAGATCTGCAGAGCCCAAGAAATACGGCCTTGCCCGGGCGTGTGAAAGTGAAACACTTGAAGGAGGGTTGCTGCTGAATTGACAGGAATTGGCCCTTTGCTTTTCAGCGTAGGTAGACTTTTTGAATAAAACTGTGTGCTTGATGAAAGATTTTTTGAAAGTTTTAACCAGTAAATACAGAATTGAAATTGATGCATTAAAAAGGTGAGGTCTGTTCTCACTTGGATTGCTTCTTTCTGTGCTGCTACTTGTCCTGTAGACACTGCAGGAACAGAAAACAAGTTCGTTATTTGTTTTTAAGGGAGGCAGGTGTGATAAAATTGGTATTTGTTTCTTCCTGAATCTCTGTCTCTTCTTTTGTTAGATTCCTAATTATGGCAGTACAAGATTGTGCTTAAAAGCAGCTCTTGCCACTAGCCTCATCTGCCATGGTTTTGCTGTTGGAAGGACAGAGTTAAATACTACCTAGTAAGCAAAAATAAGCGTGCTCTCCTTAGGTACAATGCAGGTGGCTGTGTGGTTTGTCCTCTGCCTTTTTGAAGGTTCTCTTATCCTACCTCTTTCAATAGGGCTGTTCTGTGAAATTCAACTGCCTTCAGTGAAATGTTTTGAAAAGAGTCATTTAAATCTCTTAGTATTTCAGCACAAGGCTTGCAGTTTCGCTTTGCTTTTTTTTTAGCTGGAGGAGGCAGAGTGCTGACATCATGGAAGCCTTTTCTCTAGGTACTTCTCCATGCGCTCCTTCTGTAGGGTTCATGTTTTCTAAGTGTCTGAAAAAGGCTATAAGCAGCACGCTTCCACCTGAAAATGCTTCATTTTCTGTTTAGAGACTCTGGGCAAGAGCTTGGAATAAACCATGTGGGGTGATCATGCTGGGGTGTGGGGTCTCATAGCCACTCTTGAAGCAGCTTTGAGTTGTGAGAGTTGAGCAGCCAAGAAGCCATTTATTAACATATGTATAAAGGAGGCCTGGCTGCTTTCAGGTTTGACAGCCTTTCATAATGTTTGTTAATTAAGATAGGCAAAAGTTGCCATCTCAGAAATAATTTTGATCTTAGCGTCAGGTTTTGAAGAGCAAACCTTGGTTATGCCAGCAGTTTAAAGTGGTGGTTTTGTGTTTTTGGAGGGTTTGGCAGCTACAGAGTAAGCAAATTACTCAAAGTGAATTTGGCTAAAATCTTTGAGGTTTAAAAAGGAAAAAAAAATAGCATGAGCTGCTTTGTGTGCCTTTGGGATCTGTGTTTTTATTTCACATACTCCTGGGCTAGAAGCATTCTTTATGAAGACATGAAATGCAGTATTTTCTCATAACCCCAGAAGTCCAGGACCTGGTAATTCAAGATAAAATGTCAAGAATTGCCTAATAGAACAAACACACAGAAGTGTTTGTTGTATTAGGCAAGTGAGTCTTCTAATTTGTTTTGGGAAGAATTAAAAGAAAGAGTAAACTTGATCTCTGTTATTTTAGCAGTTTAACAGAAGATTGCTGACTTCTTCGAAAGTTAAATTGTAAAGAAGCTTAAAAAAAAAAAAGGCAAACTAAGGGTTTTATTTCAGAGCACTTATCCTCTCAGGTACTTAGAGATTGCTTTATAAAACATTGCAAAATGAGCAGTCAATTGTCAAATTACACGAAGCAAAAAGGAAGATGAAGGTGGATATTCTGCTTGCCAGGATACTTGGGCTTTGCTGGCGGTGGTAGGGTCGCTTCAGAGGAAAATGCTTTATGCACATTTTGTGGGCCATACACTCATCCAAAACAAATAACTTGGATATTTCTCAGCCTACCTGAAACATGACTCCTTTATGTCCAGATGTAGTTGCAGGTTCAGCTTAGGCCACGTGGGTGCCTGCTTTGCAAGCCCCATTCACTGATAACCCAGATATTACTCTCCCAGGTCTGTGCTTGGGGGTTTCTATGTGTATCTATACCTTTTGATTTTTAAAATTTCTGGGTTTGTTTTTGGTTTTGTGGTGGGGTTTTTTGTCCCCTGCTCAAGCAGACTATCCAAGATGCCTCAAAAATGTGGGGTCCCCCTGGACCATCTCTGGAGAGCGTTGGTTGTTGCTTGAAACCTGGGTGGCTAAAGGATTTTGAAAGAAGATGTTTCAGAAAACAATTTTGAATCAACTCAAGTAATTGTGAATTTATTTCTTAATTTAGTACAGATTTCAGTAATTTCAGAAGTTGAGGACTGATTTATGGGAGGGGATAATTCTGTTCTGCTGTTAAACATGCTTTATTGCACTGCTGCTGCTAAAACATAAACCACAGGCACATCTGGAGAAGAAAGCCTTTTCTTTTCACCAGGATGCTCGCTATAGCGCTGCGTGCCTTGCTGCTAATCTTCTCTGCTAGATTTCTTCACGAGACTTATTCCGATGTTTATCATGGTCCACATTTTAACTACTTCGGATGTTTTTCAAGGAGGCTGGGTGGGTGTGAGGGTAGGGAGGACAGCAAATTTTTTTATCTGTGTGCTTCCATTTACATTCTGTTGAGAAATGCAACTTCGTAAGAGCTATACTTTGAGTTTGATCACTGCAATTTTGTTGTAGTTTGGTAATAATTAACACTGAAGCACTGTTGGCTTGGGTAACTATTCTGACAAAGGTTGGCATGAGCATCATTATAGAATTTTACAGGGAGAGGGAGCACAGGCAGTGAGAGGAAGGAAGGCTACCCAGAAAGACAACTAATGGCAGTGGAAACAGGAGGGCTGGAGGAGGAGAGCTGAGCTGGCTGCTCGCAGTTGCTGAAGGAGAGGGCTGAATGGAAGTCAGAGTGGTTTGTGCTTTACACATTGAGCTGGGCTTACATACCTCTTTCTCTTGGCACTGTTTAGAATAAACTAAGCATTGAAACTTTGAGTTTGGCTATATACTATTGCTAGACTTGTCTGCTCCTTTAAATCATGGCCACAAATCATGGAATTTTTGAAGAGATTGCCCTGTCCATTTCACTGGTGTGTTTGGGTTTAGCTTGCCTTTCCTATTTTCCTGTAGTGAAAACATGCAGCAGGCATGCATGCACATGCGTTTTGACAGGTAATTCCAATTTGGCCTTTCCTGCTTTCCATAGTCTAAGATTTGGTCCCTGATGGTACATAGCATAGTTCAGAGGGAATAAAGACAACCACCCTTCTTTCAGAAGCAGCACAGCTGTCTGGTGAAGCATGTTAAGTGAATTTCTAACAGTGGGTTGCCAATCCCCAAGCGTTCAAAAGCAGTGAGTCAGTCCTCTGCCTTTTCCCTAAACAATGCGGGACTAAAAATACTGGAATGTTTTGCCTTCTAGGTTTCCAGTGTTTAAAATTCACATTTTTTGTTCTTTTACCTGCTAGACATTTTTTTCCGTAAAAAATTAATAATTAAAAAAAAATCTACAAAGACTGAGTGGCTCATAGGTTATCACTGGAGTCTTAGACTGAGGTGCTTGTATGTTATCACCTGAGCCTCAGGTCAGTACCGGGCTTCAGGAGCAGCCCCATAAGTCTGCGTAGCTGAGGTGGTGAATGTGGCAAGGCTAAGGCCACAGGGAGCCGGGCAGGAGCCACGCTTCTCCAGGTGCTGCAGCCCTACAGGGACATGCCACGTATAGCTTGCCCAGGAGCTGTATAGGATTCTTGCAAGGTAAACTTCTTTTCTGTTTTCTGAGGAGTCTTCCTGACTCTAGGAAAGCAGTTGTTTGTTGGTTAAAAATAATTACAAAATATTCCCGAATCTGTTTTTGGCAGAGTTGCCTTAACGGTAAACGAAAGTTTTAATTTTGTATTTCCAAACAATTTTATCATTTTCAAAGCTGCTGTGTGTCTTCCAGGAGCTGCAGTTTAACCTTCATATCTACTGCTTGGTGCTTTTCTGCCTTTAGGAAATGGGAGCTTGAGGCAAAATAGGGACTCGGGGATGTGGCAAACCAAAGCTTTGTACCGGCTCTGCAGAAGACTTTGGTTCAGCTGTGCTGAGATGCTTCTGTTTCTGTGTTCATTTCCTCTTACTAGTTTTCATTTGTCAAAATTTCTTTCCATCAGCTGTAATCAGAACTATTAAAAATATTTGGGTTTGGTTGTTTCTGTACATGTGAATTTCATTCTCCTAGACAGCACCCCATAAACAGACTAGAGGCGTGAATCTAAAAGTAGTCAGTAAATGAGGGTTTTTAAATTTCACTTCTCTGTTTCAGTTTACATATGAAAACTGTGCTTTCCTATAGAATGCATACCTACTTTCATATCTCAAAACCTCATCCTGTGGCTTCATTAATATTCATGTGCTGAACATACCAAAATGCCATGTGACATAAGTCGTTTTACCTTTATCCATATACTGAGAAATAAAACAATACTGCCTAAACAGATTCGCTCAAAAAGAACCTCTTGCATGTTAAAGAATCCAGTCCTTTTTGCCTGCTGCTTCCAAGAAAACTCTGCAACCATAAAGAAAAAAGCCTGACAATAAATTGCCATCCCCTGACTTGCTTTTTCTTCATCTGCTGTGAACAAAGGACACAAAAAGGAAGGATGAAGAAAGGGGCACCAAGTAGCAATTGCTGTTATTCTTAACTCTGGATGTTGCTATCTGATTCATCAGATAACCTGTGTCCTCAGGTAATCCAAAGTAATTAGTTAATGTGAAGAAATAAAGATACAAGGAAGACTTAAAGGAGCAGATAGAAGAAAAAAGGTCACTGGGATAAACTTCCTTCCTGGAAACTTCCCTTTGCTTCAGATGCAGATTATTCTGCAGGTTGCTGTGTGGTTTATATGTATGATTAGATGAATCAACTCCTTTTTGAAGTTTTATTAAACACCACAACAAACAAATAAAAAACCCCAACACAAAACCCAGTCATATATTCAGAGTAGATTTGGCCTTTTGTTTGGATTTTTAGGAGAAAAACTTTCCTTGTGATTTTTGGCCAGTGAAGTATGAATAATGCTGTTAAGAAGAAAGATCTTTTTCTGTTGCGCTTTGGCAGAAATAAAAGGGTCTTTTGGTAATTTGGAACAAATATTTGTGCATCATATTTACATCCCCATGTATTTATATGCAATGTATAAATATATAAAAATCATAATTACCTGGTTGTTTACCTGGTTTTACTAATTACATCAAAGAGTAACAGAGCTGAAAGAAGCGAGGTCAAAACAATTTAAGCTATGTATTTAACAGCACACTCAGCATGTCTGCAATGAGTATCCCTGTATTAGCATCCCCTTTTGTTAGTCCCACATCAACAGGAGGCCAAAATGTTCTTAGGTTCTTTCCTGGGGCAGGAAATGTTGTAAAAGGCTGGAACTTCTCCATGTTCCTCTGGTGCCCTTTTCCCTACAAGGCTTCTCAGTGGAGGACAAATGATGGCTTAAGTTTATACAGCTTGTGCTCCTTGTAAAACACAAACCAGCACCAAGGAGCCCAAACCAAACCTGCTGCTCTAGGTGACACATTTCTCTGCTTGCACAGGCGGTAGGGGGTTCTTGCATTCCTCCATCCTAGTCTGCTCCCTGATGTCACCCCTCTTCCTCATCCCACCTTCCTCTCTTTGTGTGCTTGCCAACCACCTGTCTCCTCAGCAGACATCTCGGGCGCCATGAGGAGTGTGTGTGTGTGCCCAGGATTTGCCCCCCTCTGCTGCATGTTTTGTCTGAATCCAGGTGTGGGCTGGAGCTGCGGGTCTCTTGGGCACACACCCTGCTCCCCGCTCAGAGACCGCCCCCACCTTCCCCTGACCTGCGTGACAATGTGGAACCCTCCTTTGCCTCCCCCGTGTTTCAGCTGTTCATATATTTTCTTTCTGGAGGTGGATGGTCCAGGGTGTCAGCACTTTAAATGTATTGTGAGGATGGAGAGGAAGAAGGGCATTGAATTGTTGGGCCAGCAAGTGATAACGGGGACCGTTAAACTAGGTTTTTTATACAAAGATGGTTACTACTAGGTGTTCAAAGTAATTGCTAGGATTTCCTTTTCCTTCTTCTATTTCTTCCTCTTTTCCTCCAGTTCTGTTTGCTCATGCTTAATGTCCACTGAAAGTTTGGAGTTGACCTGCTCTATGAAAATTTATCATTCAGAAGTCAGTGAACTAGTCTGCCTGAAAAAACAGGGATGCCAGCGAGTGTGGAGTCCGGCTGTGTTAGATGGCATGGTTAATGATTTTAAAAGCAATTAAAGAGTAGTTGGAAACCAGACTTTTCCTATTACGAAGTGGACTATTTCTCCACGTTTGTTGTTTCAAGACTTCCATTCTTAGGCTGATACTTGTATGTCTTTCTCAGGCCTGTAACATTCTCATGAAATGAACCATGTCCTTTTTTAGACATGTCTGCAGCCAAAAGAGAAATTTTGGTCATAATTTAAGGTGTATCTATTAGTGAGATGAGGTTCTTTTAAAAAAAAAAAAAAAAAAAGGTAAATATGGTATTTTAAAAAGTGCCTTCCGCTTTTAAATGTCTTAATAAATTGGCTTTGACATTTATTTCTGTGTCAGATCCCCTGCAGAGACCTGAATGTTTTGAATTGTAGTTGGAGAGGGGGGTGCAGATGGGCCTATCCCTTTCTAGTGGTGGGCTTTAAAATGTATCCAGGTTGGTATTCCCACTATTTCAACCTGTTATCTTCTCCCTTGGAGCAGGGAAAAAATCCCCAAACCAAAGTGGTGAATTTCTCCTTCCACTTGTCTTGCTGTTGAATAAACTCAGCTCTCAGGTTATTTTTTGGCACTGCTTTGGGGCCGCTGATAAGCGGTGCAGATGCCCTGGAGCTGGCCAGCGGGCAGGGTTAGGAGCACAGCACCACAGGAATGTGGCTGTTCTGCTTTTGGGGCCAGGCTGGGGCTTGGAGCAATTTAGCAGGTATTACGGGGTGCAGAGCAGCAGCTGGATGTCTTGTTACCGTGGTCCTGATCATGGGGCTGCTGGGGAACATTGGGCATGAATGCTCTGGAATTACGCTCAGGAGTCAGCTCAGTTTGCAACGTTTGTTAGCCAAGGCTTAGCTTCAGCCGTCCCAGGTCCAGGCTGCCTTCTGCAACAGGAATGGGATGGCAGACGTGGGATCCTGCCGTTGCTTCTCTCATAGGGAAAGGGTTGGCTGTGATTGTTGTCTGAACAGCAATACAGTGCATTTTATGAGCCAGTGCTCTACGGCATGTCCTTGTTCTCCCAAATCAAATGAAATGCAGTCTGCTACACCCACAGCTGCATTTGCTGTCAGTGCTTTGGTGCCTATTGCTGAGAGGAAAAGAGCTGATGTTGCTAGAGCTCCCAAGCAGAAAGATTGGAGAGCTGCTGCCAATTACACAAATTGGCACGAGAGGACTCAGCTTCTTGCCCTTCTCAGCAAAGTGTTTTTCTGATGGGGAAAGGTATTTAACAGTAACTTACCTGTACGATGCTAGAAACTTAAGCAGTGATGGTGTTCTGGGTGATACTGAAGTGCGTAAACCACTGACAACTTTTATTTTGCTATATATGTGTGTACCTATAAAAAAGGATCTGAGGACCCTTAAGAAATGTGCCTTTCCCCAAATGTCTGGGGCTTTTACTGTAGTAGTAAATTAAATTTGTGTGTGTTTACACCAACAGTATTCAGACTTTCCTTCTGGGTATGTCTCTGAGACTGACTTTTGGAAGGGGAAGAAGGTGCTGGTTGCTGCGGTGTTTCTAGGAATGGAGCAAGAGTTGGCTGGGGCAGAGGCAAGGTGGTTGCGGCGTGACTGTTGTTCACCCAGACTTTGTAGTTCTGCATCAGCTGCTCTTTCGTTATTTTCTAGAAGCTCCCCAGAAACGCTGCCTGGATATATTGCATTTGTCCTGCTACAGCAGCAAGGGAATTTGCTCTCTTGTATGAGAAATGTTTTTGTGAAAGTTGTGGGGTTTCATAATAATAAACCTGATTTTTCCTGACTGGTGATAAATTATGCCTCTATTGGTTTGGAATATAACAACAGAATTATGTAGGTACTTTAGTATATTAAAGGAGTAATGTTACAGAACTACATTTTTAAATTGGGGACCAATTAACTGTACTACCACACATTATGCAAAGCAGCTGGATAACTAATGAGACCACAGTCTGTCCCTCCCTTCTCAGACTCATCCTTGCTAGGATGCTTATTAGCATCATCCAGTAGAGGTGAAACTGGTTCTGGCTATGCAACATGCAGACTGCTTCTGGGGAACTTTTTAACAGCATAGCGCTGGATGGCTGTAATGAGCAAGTGCTGGGCTTATTTTTTTTTTTTTTACCACTGTCGTTGTTGGGACCTGTGGAGGACAAGTTTTAATTGAGAAAGTGGTGAAGATATCCTGGGATTTCTGCCTACATTATAGGGCTTCGACTCATGTTGAAATAAGCTAAAAATGTACTAGAAGTGAGGGGAGCTTTATTGTGAATTTTCCTGGGGCAAAGGAAAGATGATGATGATGTGTGTGTTTCACATTATTTCTTACTCTCTTTTGCATATACAAAATGAGTTGGCTTTTGCATTCAGGCCAAAGCTAGGCAAGTGCTTCTTTCAGTGTAGCTTTTGCCCAAGCTGCTATTTACTCCTCTACCTCTGCAGCTCTTGGGTGTGCTTGTGAGACTGGGGATCTGCTCTATGCTGATGAAATTTTCATTTCTCAGGTCTCATAAGTTGTTTTTCCTCTGTATTTCACTGCGCAGCCTCATGAACAGGTGTATCAGCGTGACTGAGGGGATATGTGCAAGGAAGGGAGGTTGTCCAGGCCAGTATTGCCTCTAAAATGGGATACTTCTCAAAGTGCACTTTTACTGGCATGAGCTTTCCAGCATCTGCTGTTGTAGGGAAGTCTTATGGCAGTGAGAGGAACGTATGAAAAGATTTGGAAATAGAGTGTGTTTAGAATATAAAGACTCACAGCCTGTAGCATATCTTCCTTCCCTGCATCATCACATCCACTGAATATTAATTGTGGCTTCTTTTTCCTTTTTTCAGTTTCTCAGCAAAGATGCCTCCAAATGGGAAGGCCTTGCATTTTCACCCGTCAGTTCTGCATTTTGGAATGCAGTGAGTATCCTTCATTATGATTATTTTGATTAATAATGAAGCTGGGAGTAACAGCTGTGCTGGGCTACATTTGGGTAAAGAACATTAGCTGAGATCATGCCATCCTCTGGAAAAAGGGGAAATAGTAAGTAATTGCCACAGAGTTGGAACTGTGTTTCTTGCCTTGCAGTACTTTGTAAATGAAAACCAACATAGTTCTAGGAGGGAGGAAAAGGGAATGGAGAACCATAACACATTCTGGGTATATTTCAGGTGATTCTGCATGGATGTCAAATCAGTTTTTCATACTGCTTGAATACTGGAGTTCTTGGGGGTTTTTTTTAAGTTCTCTGAGGAAATGAAAAATTACTCTTAAATTGTAATCAGCCTTTGGTCTAGCAGTAATTGAAAGGAAGCATGGTCTTAAAGGAATATTTCAGAGGATGCACAGAATAAATGTATAATATGCTGGGGATTAGGATGTATTAGCTAAAGCAAAAGCCTTAAGAGAATTGTTGCTTTTGCTGACAAAACAAGGCTTTGGTTATTTAAACTTTTATTAAAAATTTTGTGCCTCGTAAGGGTTGGGGTTTTTTCTTAAACTCCCAGTGACTCAGATGAGTTTTGTCTAAGTGCACGTCTCACATCCCAGTGTTTCTTACTTGTCTTTGTGTACTAAAGGGCAAAAATTGTTTGGCATGTTTCCAAATAATAGTTACAAATAGGAAATTGTTGCATATCAACATATTTTAGAGTGATTTGTGTTTGTTGCTTTTTTGTGCATTGCTTGTGCTTATAAAATGAATAATTTCTTTCTCTTTTCTTTCTCCCCTTTTAGATTACTAGGGTTACCCAGAGCTAAAATGCTGCATGCCTACAACCCTAGCAGAGATAGAGAAGTTGTAGTGAACTCAGTGTTTACAACTACTAGACAGTTTCATGTGTCTCCTGCTCATAGCCGGGTGAGTGTTGATGTACTTTTGGAAACTATGTAATGGCCAAGTGCCAAACCTTCGTGCTTCCTTTGGCCTAAGCTCTTCATTCTGTGTTTTCTCTTCGTGCTTTTTTGCAGGACCTCCAACTTTTTTTCTGTTTTGCTAGCTTGCTTTTTTTTTTGCTCACTTCTACTTAGACTGGTAAGGGAGAAGACATCCAAAACCTACAGTAGGAAATGTGTTTTACAGTAAGAGAAAAGAAGAATTTTTCAGTGTTAAAGAGAATGTTTAAGTCTTATTCTGCTTGATGCAGCATTATGCAGTAATCCACAGGCATGTGGGTGTTTCACAGCCTTGAATTTTCAGTCTTTTGAATGTTCTAGCATATTCCTCAAAAAAACTGCAGTGAAATGTTTTATGCATCTTGTATTGTAATTATGAGCATAATTGCCTTCTGACTGAAGACCACTATTTTAACACTGAAGGTTTTTAACAATGTATAACAATATAACGCATGTTAAGAATGAACCCCTCTGATCTCAGTTTGATGAAGCCCAGATTTTATCTGCTGTTGATGTGCAAAGGGTGTTTTTTATGCTTTCATCTGATTTGTGTTTTTGCTAAGGCTGAATGGGTATTACTGTGCAGACATAAACGTCATTGTTCTTTCACTTAGACCTATTTGGTTACTAATTGTGTTGCCCAAGTTCAGCTTTAACTCATTTGACTGTGTATCACAGGAAGGTTGATTTCCTTTGCAGTAAGTATCTACAAGCGGGGAAGCCTTTTTGTGCGTGCAGAGGCTGTTGATGCTGCATGATTAACTTCTCATGCAAAAAGGAGTCTTGACTGAGGAGACCTGAGCTAGATGAGAAACTCCAGACATAATATGTCCAGTTGCTTTCTGCCTTGTCTCAGCTCTTCTCCTTCATAAGAGTCGAGAATTATGGACAGCTGAAACTTCTCAGAACTGAGGTTCTGCTTGGTGGGGTGTACATGTGGCAGTGTTGGTTGGGCCATGCGACTGAATGGTGGGTGTCGGAATCACTGGCACCAAGCAAGCAAGCTTCTTTGTGGTCTCTGCAGGTGATTCCAGCGATGGGAAAAATGTCTTTCAGAGTACTCTTCCTGCCAACAGAAGAAGGCAGTATTGAAAGCTCATTATTTATAAATACCTCATCTCATGGAGTACTTTCATATCAGGTAAGTACTCTTATTTTTAGCTTGACTTTTGGATTTATTCGTGTTTTAAAAAGTGATTTTTGTACATTTTGAACTTAGAGACTTCCAAAGTTCATTGAATTCCTGATAGAAATCAGGCGGGCTGATGTTTACAATTCATCCCTTTTACCAGATCTTGCTAGTCATGATCCCTCATATATGTACACGGTTAAAATTACTACTGTTGGTGGGGCTAATTGTGGTAGTAAAACTAAGTGTATTTGTGTATGTGTACTTACGTGTTAAGTTCATGGTCCTGTCACTGCGGGTTGCTGTCTTATAATACTGCAGTCTAGACTGCACTGTGCTGGAATGCATTTGCCATGAAAAACCTATGTAGGAAATAGGTGGTTTTCAGCTACTCTGCAGGATTTTATGTAAACACATCAGGGCATGTAGGACAGGGTGAGAGGTTTAGGCCCTTACAACATGAAAGTCGAAGTAATGGCTGTGCCTTAAAGTCATCTAGTGCCTGATTAACAAGTGAGTTCAAGCGAGTCCTAAGCTTCTTTTATTTTTATAACAGTAATTCTAAACACCAAATTCTTTGCTTTTTGTTGTTTTTTTGAAGAAAAATCTAACTCTGAATTGTGATTTAAAAACAGTGCTAGCTTTAATTGATCATACAGCTAGTCCATTCCCATACTTCGATACTGTGTTGGAAAACAAAGCTCCTTAAATTGAAGCATAGGTACGTTCAACTGAAATACATGTGTTTTTAATACAAATGTTTCATTTATCTAGTATTTATTAGAGGTGATGCCACGTTTGGCAGGAAATTTTCATCAAGGATGAGGGAAGAGTGCATTATAGGCTGACTGACCTTTTCTTATTTCCAACTCTCAGCTCCTTGCACTCAATCCTGACACCTTGATTTATTGCCTGGTCAGCTCAGCCAGGGCCCTTTATCAAGAAGTTGTGGGAAAGCAGTTGTCAGTGTCACCAAAAAGTCAGTTTGTCTCTTGTTGGAATGCTGCTAAAACCGGTAACAGTCTGGTTTTAATGGACAGTTTCACCAGCTACCTGAAACAGAAGAAGCAGCGGCTCAAGATTTCAGCTCACATTAGGTCTAAGAGTTTCAAAATAGGGCATAATGTGAGTGGTTGGAGCATAGTTAGAGTACTCTTGAGAGCCCAAAAGCCTTGAAACATGGTTGATGTTTCCAAGTCATTTATGCAAGAGTGTGTACATAAGATTCACCCAAATGGAGAAGTACTACTGTAATAGTAAAAGCTACTTCATAAATGACTTCATAAAAAACCCAGAAGGGATGTTTGCTTTGGTATTTTCTGTCTGTACTCCGAGATCTTCCATGAATGTAGAATGCATTGTGTGAACCTCTTAATTAAAAATGTGGGGCTTTTCTGTTTATAAAAGAGAAATAAATCTTTGCATACAAGTGAAAAACCTCAAGGCATTTTTCTTATCCTCTAATGATTCTCCTCCTCCCATTATCTTGCATCTCATTGTCATAAACTAATCTTGGTGGAGTGGAATATGAATGCAATGAAAACATTCAACTTCCAGATCTTACTGTGCTCTGAAAACTACAGATTTTAAAACCCAAAATTATCAAAAATTGTTTTACTCAATTTTTAAGGCAAAGCCATTGAATTCAATATGCAATTGGACCAGTAACAAAGTTTTTCCAGAAATTACTGCACAGGCAAGTGGTGATATGTGCTGTAGGAGAGTTTAGGTAACTTTCTTTTTGAGATAAACTGATGCTTTGCTGGTGAGTGCTTTGTTTTGTTTTTGTAAAAGTGCCTGAATGAGTGAAGGTGCTGAAATGCCATTTATGTTTATTACTTAACTTTCCATATTGGGACTTTATGTATAAATTTTCTTTTAAAAGAATCTAATGTGAAAAACCAATCTGCTTCTTGGGAAGATTGTTATTATCAGCAAAACAGTTTTGTATGTTACTGAGATAACTGAAATACTAGGTGTTGATGTCATGACTTTTTTTAACACCAGGTTTTTGGAACGGGAACGCTGCTGTCTTCTCCAGAAGAACCTAGAGTACAGCTAGCAAACACCTATTTAGTGCTTCCACACATTCAAAACATCCAGGCGTCACACACACTGGTACAGTATATGTTTCAAATGGAGATGAAACATGAATCTTCTTAGACATAAAAGGTTTTTGTCCTCAGGTTGTTGGGATGCAAGTAGGGTTAACAAGAAGTTAATCGGTGACTGTGGGAGAGAGGTTACAAGATACAGGGCTACTGTGATCAGCCAGTGCTCTGGTTTTATGAGACAGTCTTTGGCATTTCAACTATTTCCACTAGTTCTTGTTCATGCTCCTGTGGTGTGCTGTCCTCTCAGCTGTACAGACAAAACTATTTGTGAGCCCTGCCCTGAACTAAACTGGAGAATTGATCTGTCCTAAAAAAATATAAACTTTGTACTGTCAGGTTGGGGCAAGGAAGCTATTTTGGTTTGTTCTGGTTTTCTCTTCAGACCCGTTCCCCATGCCAGTTCACAATGGGGCTCTGCCAGCAGTTTGCCACAGTTAAAAAGCATGGCATGCTGCGTGGATGAGAACGAGAGCTGGGGTTCAGGCTGGAGTATCCCCTTTTGCCAGTGTCAGTGCTGAAGACACCAGCTTTGCTTACCTCAGCTTGACTAAAGCAGGGGGCTGCAGAGAATTCAGCAACGTGGATTCATGCGGCATAACTATTTCAGTTGAAAGAAGCTTTAATGATTTCTGTCAGTCGGTTGCAGTTTCAGGTATTTTCATAGTCAGGTATTTTCATAGTTTTCTAGGCCATACAGAACCTCTCAAGTGAATCAACTGGAAAAACAGACTTTTCAAATTTCCTTCCTTTTGTATTGTACATGGAGGTTTTTTTCAAAAACTTTTTTTTTTCAAATTTTTTAGCACATAACAAAATTTAATCTTTTATCTAAATGTAAGCTGCACTGACTGCCTTCGTGATGTCGTGTTCTGTTCTACCTGAGAGAAATTCTCACCTCAGATCTTATTTTTCCGTCTGCTACACGTAGGTCAATCTTACCTCTCCCCAGGGATAGCAGATGATTTCCCTGTATGCCTTCCTTTTCCTCTGTACCAATCTCTTCTGTACGCACATGAGTGTGCTTGCTTGTGAGTGCCCACAGACATGCTCTTGTGAAGGAACCAAAAATCTTAGGTTTTGTAATGTGGGGTGGTAGGGGTAGAACTGAAGAAGGGTTTTCTGGATGCTGTTCATGACACATCTTGCATCTTCACACTAGCTCAATGGGTTATTGTCAGGTACTGTCTGAAGTTTGGATGTAGTTTGCTTCTCAGTTGTGCCTGAATTCCTGAGTAGAGAAGTCTGGGGGAGCATTTCACCTTTTGTTTACTGCATAGTGAGGAACAATTTCCTATGCTTTATTTCTTTAAAGTACAAGCTTGAGGTCATGTTTGGCAGTGCAGCATGGTACCACCTGGCACCAGTCTTGTTGCAATAGATGAGTTCTAAGAGTGTGTTGGCTCAGTTTAACTAGCTCTGTGTGTAATTTTCCTGTGCCAGGCTATAATTGGGGAATTACTTTTTAGTTCACTGAATCTTACCGATGTGGACAGAAATACAGCAGCGCTGGGACAGGTTCCTCAGCTGTTGAAGGTGGTAGACAAGATCTAAGTACTTAAGACAAGCTTATGGCTAGAGTATGGCTACCTTTTCTAAAAGTGTTGCTCTATAGGTAGCTGTCTTCTCCAGAAGTGCCTCCTTCAATTCACCCTACTAATCTGATCCAGATTCCATGAAAATTGCTATGATTGTCTTGTCTCAGAAGCTGTGGAAGGGAGAGAGGTCTGTGAGGTTTGAGTGACTACACACGTGCAAACTTAAGGATACATAACTATTAAACATTCAGTGGAGATTTATAGTGAAATAAACATTTAAAACAAACCAGTCATACTCACTTAACTGTGCACATTTGCTTTCCCCTGTTTATTTTTAACTGAAGTAAAATGCCAGTGTAAGCTCAGGGTAGCGTAAGCCTCATTTACACAGCCCTTGTTGTCTGGGGATGGATGAGTTGTAATCTTGGGCGACAATGGCTAGTTTGATAATGCTAAATGTATCCTTACCTCTGAAGTCTATTGCTTGGAAACCTGTGAGAAAGCTCACTGTGCGCAGCATGTTGTGTGTCTGGTTTTTGCTTCCATTATCTCCCGTTTTAAAGGTGGCTGTGTTTAAGCTGTTGGCTAATACTGACATTCTTGATCGTCAAGGCCAGAAAGGTGACGTCATTTAGTCCCATCATGTGCTTGGTGAAATGGCTTCTCAGAACTGCTGGGAGGCATTGTTACCATGACACCAAATACTTGTTCTTACTCCTCTGATGGTTGCAAACCTACACCTAATTTCCAGTCTGAATTGCTTTGTGGCCTGTTTATGTTTAAGATATGTGTTTCGTTTACATAACTCCTCCTGGTGCTTATATCCAGAAGCATTTGTAGGTTGTGTTGCATCTTCCAGCTTTCACTTTGCCCAGCCGAATGGTTTGTGCTCTGCAGTATCTTTTTCAGTGATAGGCTGTCCATTTCTTAACCAAATTGACAACCCCTTCCTGCAGCTTCTCCGGTTTGTAAAAATTTCTCTTGAAGGTGAACAGCCAGAATTATACATAGGGATATGGATGAAATTTTACCTCTATAGAGTATTTATGTTGGAAATACAGTAAATCCTTAGGGAATATAGATGAAAGTTTACCTCTACAGTAGTATTTCCGTTGGAAATACAGTATGTGTCTAGTTTGTGTTTGCCTTTTTTCAGGGTATTGAAACTCCATGCCCCACTGATTTTGTGGGCGGTGGTTATCCTTTAATAGGCAAAGGTACCCAGGCCTTTCTTTTTTCTCCATCATTCCCTCATTTTCTTCTTAGCAGAAACTGTTGTGATTAATAAGAAAAGGAATACAGAATTGCCTTTTCTGCTGTTGGATTTCATCCTCTTTCTGTTACTCATTTCAAAGTTTTAGCTTTTGAAGGGTTCAGGATGGGCATGCTCTGGCTGTGGTCCTGGATCCTAGGATTTCTGCACTCCTGGCTCACTCTTCGGGAGAAGAGCTGTGTCCAACATTCTGAATTCAGAGTATGTCCACGTGGCCATTCAGCAGCGGCTAGTTACCACTAAGCCATAACAGATGGTGGAGCCCATATAGGTCATCTTTGTTTACCCAGCTTCTGAACGTAGTCTTGGCTCCAGTTGCCTGATTTTTGGCATTGTTTAATACTGGCATGCAACTAACAGGGTAGCTACCATCACTGCTGCGTTGTGTTCAAAATGCTTTACAAACACGATGGAAATGTGACCAGAGGAGTGAACTGCGGGGATGTGTGTGTCTTATTGTAGGAGGTACAGGCATCACTTTGCTGATTTCCCAGAGGAGTTTGGAGTTCATGAACCAACGACATACCAACATGGGAAATACTGCAAGTGCTGGCAGGAACCCAAGGCTCTAAGTCTTGCTTTGGGCCCATGGAAATGGGATCAGAGAAGCAAATGTGTGCAAGTTTGGTGCTTGGGTGTGGACAAGGAGGGTAATAGGACAGTAGAGTTTTCTTGGTGTGTCATTCTGATAACTGCCTGCAAAAAACTGATGAAACTCTGCTGAATCATTATTTCAGGGACAGCTTATTAACACCATTTAGAGTGGAAATAGCTCCTTAGGGCCAGGGACTGTTTAGCACAGAAACTTTGAAGTATCAGCTTGCAGGAATTAGGGAAGGCTTGTGTAAAGGTTTTTTTAATTGCACTGTAGCGAAAGTCCAAGATGTGGTTTGAACTCTACAGTCCTGATAGTGATGCAAGGGCATCTAGGGCAGACTAAGGAATTCTTCCTCTAAAAGTGGCCTCAGGTCTACGGTTGCTTGATGGCTGTTGAGCTGGCCTTTGCCAGTGGTCCTGCTGATGCTCAGTCTCTGTTTTGATGCATGAATCATTTCCTAATAATTGCTTACTGTAATGTCCACCAGTGGAATGTAGACCTTTGCCTGGAGAGCAGGGCTGCTTACAGATGAGATGGTTCAGGTTTTCTGGGATTTTTTGAAAGAGGACTCTGTTTCTTTAAAACTTAAATGTAAAAACTTAACAGAACTGGTAAAAATTTCGTTTGTGTGACTTCTATCAGAGTTCTCTAGTCACTTCGTATAGGATCTGTGGGTGCGGTGTGTGTACATGCAGCTACCTAATACAAAATAGAGGCACCAGGTAACGAAGTGGCAGTGGCTGTACTGCTCTCCAGCGCTGTTTCTCTCTCTCCTCCTCGTGCCATGCCTCTCCTTTTCAGTGTGCCTCTGGTGCAAACATATGCTGCATAACACTGCTCTCTGCTCTGATTCATAGGCAGTGATATTTACAGTGTAAACAGAGCGCTTGCACCGCTGGGATATGTGGCTGTGGTCCTAGGTTTGTCTTCTTGGAAACTCTGCTTCTGACAGTGTTTTCTTCTCAGATACTTTATCTTCTCTCTATGGCTAACACAGCTGTCCTGCTGGTGTTGTAAGTTAGTAGGCATGACAGTTACGCATCTGTTGTCTGCCTTAGATAAATGAAAACCCTTTTCCTTTTCTGAAGATAGCTTTACAGAGGGAAATAAAAAATTCCCATAGAAGACAGATGAACATCAGATACACCTCAGCAATGTTTTTCCTCTGTGTGTGTGTTAATTAGCAGCTTCAATTTTTAAGGTGACAGCAGTTTCCCATTTAGACTTATGCCAGGTCAGGAAGTTTAAAAAAAAAAAAAGTTGGAAAAATACAGTTAAACTGATTTTAATTTTTTAATAGGGTCCTAAACTACTTTGAAGTACAGTGTCATTGAAGAAGGACTAATACCTCCTTATTTAGGACCATGCAAGTGTTAGTGTTCTTTCAGGAACCACAGAGAAGGGAAGTCAAAGCATCGAGGTTTATCTGACCAGAGAAATGACCCCCAAGGCTGCTCTTTATATTACCTTACTGACTTGTTAAAAGCGCATTAGTATTCATGGCCGTGAGAGAGCAGTAAGTGGTGCATCTTTTGGTATCTTTTTTTTTCTGCTCTTGAAATCTGATGAGGATGAAAGTGTTTATGTGGCAGAAGTTGGCTTCCCCGGAGAGGTGGGCTGGGGACAGGGTCTGAGTCGCCGCTCACCACCTTTGCAGAGGTTACATCGCCCTCTTGTGTGAAACCCCAGCCATTTTGGTGTGAAATCTGCTTGAATCGGGAATGCAGAATGTATGCTTGCTTCCTTTTGCCTGTGCTTTTTTATAAAGCTGGACCCTGTGAAATGCCATGCATGTTGTAAACCTACCCTCTGCTCAGATGCACCCTGTCCTAGAGAGATACGAAATAAGGTGTTGGATACTTTAAAAACCTTTCTTCACAGTTTGTTTTTCAGCATCCAGTTATTGAAATTCTTTAAAGTCAGTTGCATGGACACCTCCGTAAACTTGACCTGCAGATACCCCACTTGGATATTTAGTTCAGTATCACAAGAGAAACTGGGGTGGATGGGTGCATGTTCCATATCAGTCTCAAAGGCATTTTTGCTGTAATTAAGGCACTGCTAGTGACAGGTCTGTCATTCTGAATTTTGTTGTTGTTGTTTTAGTTTAGAATCAAGATAGACTGAGCAGTTTGTGCAAGTAATTTGTCAGTCTAGGTTTCCAGATAGCTTTCATGGTCTATGCTTGGCTCTGTCGGTGCGGTAGCCCTGTTAGATTTTTGAGTGCTTCGAAGCTGGCACAATCAATGTCCTTTTGGTTTTTTTTTTAATTCAGACACACACACCCCACCCCACCTTTCCAATCAATAAAAAAGGGAAACAAGTGTTTTTGGTCTGTCTGTTTTGTCATGAAGCCTACATACAGACTATGTCCAAGAAGCATTATGTTCTTGGCCTAGCAACTGTATTTCAGTACCCAATCATCAAAGAAAATCCAGAAAACAAGGAAAAAAGTTTTTATATTATATAAAAAAGGCTCTGTTGACATATGAAAGTTTATAATGGTTATAATGAGATTGATTGTTGGCCTCCTATACAGAGTAGTTGTATTTATTTTTAAAAATGTCCTTACGTTGCTGTCATGCATATGAGAAAACAGTCTTATTATCTTTACAAGTTGTACTATGTGAATCAGATTTATCTGATAACATCTTTTCAAGTAATGTGCCTCATGTTTTCTTCACTGTTCCTTCTTACAGGCAGAAACTATGAATACCAGTCTCTTGCATGTTCATCTTGAATGCAGTTTACCTAACAATGTGTATCAGCAAGCTAAGGTATGTTTTATTACCATTTTATAACTTTTAAGGTTGTCTTATTTTAAGGGGTACTTCCCAGAGCTCTGGAAGTTTTAGCAACAGTGCAGTTCCCAGTGTCTCAGTTTAAAGAGGAATTGTACTTTTATAAAACCTGACCCTGTGGTATAAATTAAATGTCACACACATCCCACTGCAACCTTTAGAAGAGGGGGAGATGGAAAAGACACCCAACCCTCCCCAAAAAACCCTAAAACTCACCCATCAGGCTAAGCGGTTTAATGTGTAGATGTTGTCTTACTCACACGGAGTACAAAAGTGATTAGATTTCCATAATTTCCATTTTCCAGAAATGTTTCCCAGTTTCTAGCTGATGCTGACAAAAGAGCAGTGAACGGAGAGGCTGGAGTGTGGGCTGTGTACTCAGGAGTCTTTGAAGGTGGCCCTGGTGTTGAGCAGAGCTGAGGAGGGGTGTGCTCATTAACAGAAAAGCCCCCTCTGAAAGCTCTGAGGGTTGAAGGCAGTCAGTCCCCTCCTCCTCCTGGGCAGTAAACGGGTGTTGGTTCATAGCAGTGACGGTACTCGATGGGCTGTTTTGTTGGATCAGATATATAGGCCCATGCTGTGGTCTGTGGCACCTTTCTTGCATCGTGTGATGAGGCCCAGACTCCATAGCTGTTAGTAGGTTACACATCGCAGTGATCCTGTGCTGGTTTACTCCCATGTTTGATGCTTGCATTGCTTTGGAGAGTAAGGCTAGGCTGGAGGTGGACCTGATGGTCCACCTCCAGGTGGTGCAGTTTGAGACTGCACATAGTGCAGCTTGCCTGCTCTTTGATGTGAGCTTCCCACGTGCACGCCATCCCTGTCCTCCAGGCTCCACAGCGGCCTCCTCTCCTGCTCCTGGCAGCCATTTCAAGTGCTGAGGGTCTTTCTGATGTAGTGTGAGCAGGCAACTGGCATCCCGTTCCTAGAGATGCTTCCCCACTCCTGCTGTACCTCCTTACAGCACTTCAGATTAGGTGAAGGCGTTTTGCTGCTGCTTCTTGAGACCATTTAATGTGCTGGGCATAGTGGTTTTCTACTCCTCCTCCTCCTGAGCAAATTAGTCCTCTTGGTAGGGCACTAGAGCCAGAGTTTAGCAACCTTCTTGGTGTGATGCAGGACAAATTCATGTTACTCATCGTTGATTGTCTAATTTTGTTTTGCGTTGTTGGCTTTAATTTTTTGTGAAACCATGTCTGTCTTTGTAGTTGCTAAGACTCAGCTGACTTAAGAGCAGCCACTACTTACGGAAGGAAATAAGATCCTATTTGTATTTATCTGAAGTATTCTAGCCAGGCGACAGTGTTTTCTATTAAGAATTGTACATGTATGTTTGTTTTTTTAAAATTACTTCAGTGAGAAATGGAGACAAAAAGCACAGGATTTGGAAAAATTAACTATAAACAGACCAGTGAACATGAACTGTCTCCCTACCATTAAGACACATGCATCAGTCTGTTTATGGCACATTTTATTGAAGGCAGAGGATTTAACAAAGGAAACTGTTTTGCAGTCCCTGAGGTGAGACTGACTAAGACAGTTTATAAATTTGCATTCTTTCAAGGTTCAGTGTCCTTTTCAGTTGTTTTTTGTCTTTGTTTTTGCTGTGCTGTCTGTACCTGCACTGTCTTTGGTTTCTGCTGAGAATTTTAGCAGAGGTCCTCATTACTCCTGTTTTGGTGCTGGAGACACTGTCTGTTAGAATAATACCTTTGATTAACTTCTCAAGATACCTTACTGTAATGAATTTTTTTCCTTCTCCACCACACACACTGTATATCCTTGTCTTGCTCCAGACTTGCTGTTTTATGTCAGATGACCCAATGCTGCTAGAAATGAGCTTAACGGTAAGAATGGAAAATGCCCAACGAGATTTTGTGGAGCACAGACAATACTTACTGGAGAATCTTTTTGTAGTTTATGTAGCAATGGAAAAAACGAAGACCTCAGGTAAGTCCTAATTGTGACTGTTAATTGTAATAAAAATTAGTTTTATGTTTTAATTTGGTGTGTTAAATTTTGAGTAAGAGAGAACAAATCAGTTTAGTTAAAGTTTGTCAGCCACTTTGTTTAGGGCAGAGTTACTGTAAGCGCAGTCCTTTTTTATAAAGGTAACAACTGAAAAGTTGTAAATGACATCTGTTTCATTCTTTAGTCCCCCATGTTATGCATCTGATAAACAGTATGGAAAGATGTCATGCCCCTTCGATTTCTACAACTGCATTTCTGTTTTCCCATTAATTAAATTAACCATAACAGCACAATGAAGGCAGAATAGCTTGTACAGTACTGGGGACTGTGGCCGTTACAGAAAGTAGGGTAATGAGGTAATACAGATGTGCACGTCATTTGTTCTTGTAAGCTAGAATTCCACAGGCAAAACAATCAACTCCTTGCAATTTCTTTATGCTACATTTATTGACTGAACAAATCCTCTAAATCCAGGGGATTTAAAATTATTTATAGAGCTTTGCAGTCTGTTCAGACAGCTTGCTTTTTTTTTTTAAGACATTTCTGCCATTTTTATTTTCTGACTGAAGAAGAAGGCCCTGCTTAAGAATCCAGATTAAAGTAATAATTTTTAACACACTAGTTAAAAAGAACATGATCTTTTTGTCTTTTGAGAAGCTCAGTTCAAGATCTGGTCATACAACAATATGTGCGGTTCCCCCAGTGCCTGTTCTGTGATGTGGTATTTACACAGAGCTGAAACTGAAATACCCGCTGTAAGCCTACTTTCTTTGCCAGTGAGATGCCAGTGCTTTGTTGAATTGTGGATATACATTGGTTCTGGTGCTGGTAGAGAATTATTTACAATTGTTATGTCAAGGGTGCTTTCTCTTAACACTTTTGGTGGTAAAAGTACTAAAAGTATGGTTTTAAGGCTGTTTTCTATTAAATATAATGCAACTGTAAGTCCTCACTGGGTTAGAGGTTGGTCATGTAAGCCCTTTGGACTTGCTGTCATTGGGAAGTTCAGTGTCTTCCTCCCTTAGTACCAGTGGTGGCTTTACCATATCCAGCAGCAGTGCTTGCTTGCCTTACATTTGTCTATTTAAATGTGTTCTTGAGGGAAGGATCTAACAAAAGGCAATACGGTGCTGTCTTAGTTTCAACGTACAGCACGTTAGCACCTCGAGAGGGACAGCAGATAGGCAAGGTCTGCATGGGGGAGCTAGCCAGCTGCGAAGGTTGGAGTATGTGCTTTAAACAGCTGTGGCTACGTGGAACATCTGGTCACTCAGAGCCAACATCTTGAACCCTCTTTTGTAAGCTGGTATCAGTCTTGCTTGCAAGCAGCTGAGCTAAGCCCACTCATTATTAGGAACAGTGCCTGGTGAATTGGGAGTGTGACAGTCTGCATCTGCTCATGTAATTCAAGTATAAGCCAGAACTCAGGTAGTCTTCCTTCACAGAAGTGTTGTGACCACCCTGGTATAGCAGTGATCTCGTCTTCTGTCCTGCTGCTCTTCTTTTGGTCCTCTACATCTTTGTAGTGTCCTGTGGACAGGAACACACAGCCTCGTCAGTGAGGAAGGGTGCTTACCCAATATAGCTGTGCCAACTTAGCAGGTGAAAGCTGAGTTACACCTATCTCCTGTTGATCTAGTCAATAGGTTACTACCCTACCATTCCTATTTTAAGCCCAAAAGGTGTTAAGCACCAAATCCAGCTTTGTGTTGTCTCCTGAGAATGCTTGTTCAAAGCAGGTGAGTCAGAATCTTGCATAGCTGTGTGCATACACAGGACAGTTTTTACTGTACACTCATGCTATTGATAGGTTGGCCCTTAGACTTACAAAGTTATGGCACAATGTCGGCCATCTTTCTTCCTTCAGCTATGCCTCCTGTCTTCCTGCCTGTAGGAGAGGGCAGAATTGTGCTTCATCTCGGATTTAGGAGATAATGATGGAAGATTCCCTGTTGATGCTTGCCTACATGTTTGTGGCCAAAAATCTTGTTGAGTGGATTTTTACTCGTTTATGAAATGACTGCCAACTCAAAGTGTGAATAGTTCCTCCTTTTTACAAGGGTTGCTGTCACAATTTTAAATTGAAATCAGGATTGTTTCTCATATGAATATTTGACAAAGCAAGTGTGCTTCCATCCTTGGTGAACTTACCTCAGTGTTCATTCTTTTGGACAGGTGATTCCTCTGTAGATGTGTATGTCATGCATTCTGGGAACAGCCTTGTGCATATACAGGTAATCATGGGCTTCAGGAAGACATAGTTTAGGGCGTTAAATTTAATTGGGGAATTAATCAGACCACTGGCTTACTCTCTAATAGCAGATTGATTTTTGGTGGTGGCAAATGTCACGCTTCTATATTTTTAAGATGTGCCCAGATGTCTAAGAGATCTTTCAGATGACGAGTGATGTTTTTTTTTGTTTTATTTTGTTTGGTGGTTTTGGGTTTTTTTTTAAAGACATAAGGGCTGTAAGCAGAATAAAATCCATGGGTTGATTTAAATTTGCCATTTAAAATGGCAGATATTAGTTTGCAAATTTGATAAGAAGATACAGGAGCTACGGTAATAATAGTAGAACTGCTACAAGGTTCATTGTGTCTTGTCCTCATGCAGGAAATGCGTCAGTTGTCACAAAAAGAGACATCATCTGTGGAGTTTGAGCCCCTACTACTATCTTCATCATCTACTAACTTGACAAAAGTTGCTTCTATTTCTTGCAAAGGTAAAGGTTCTTACAGATAATATGATTAAACAGGATTTGATTATAAAAGGATAATCTTCAGCACAGACCCTGAAAGATCTCAAAATCAAACTGTCTGGACTTTTTTGAGGAGGAAGACGAATTCTTTCAGCTAATTGTTTCCACCATTTTTGTGTATATATGCTTCCTCTTATGCTGATCGAAGGCTCTAAGCTATACGTTTTTCAGAAAGGGGAAGAAAACATTTGCTGAAATGTTAGCTGATTTTACAATAAGCATAATTATTGAATATGCTTTTTCAACATCCTTTTATAATTTGTGGTTATTTTTCTGTTTCCAATATGTTTTCTAAAAGGCTATTGTGCTTGGGTGGTCATCTTCTATAACATTTCTTGGCAGGATCGTTGAAGAGGCTTGCCTGAGACCAGGCGTGTTTGTGGAAGAGCAAAGATTAATGTTTAAGCGTTCCCGACTCCAGCCTGTTTCCTATTCTGACCACTAGATTGCAGTACATAGACTTCAAACATCTACGAAACAGGCTGCTTTCATAATGACATTGGGACTTGTTCTTCCTAGCAAAAAAGCGCAAATTAAAAAAAAAAAAGGGCTATATATTAAGTGATTCTTCTTTTCAAAACATTTCATTTATTAAAAGGGGGCAGTATGCACTGATAAGTAAGAATGCTGTGCCAGTGACACGTGGTTAAAATTGGTCAGGCTGCTCTTTGCAGCCTTGTTGTATTTGTGTTTTTTGAAAGTGTGGGGCATTCATAAATTCTTCTTAAGGCTAGGTTTGAAACCTCTGAAAATTAAGGCATGAGGAATTAGATGCTTTGCTCACCTGTGTGAGAATTGGACCAGCAAATGTTCCCCTTTGTGTGTTGTTCCAAGTTCTCACATGGAAATCATTGTAGGTGTGCTTTCATTCTGGCTGATGTGTTCTCCGGTATGTCTGTTCTTTCCCCAGCTGCATCCTGTGACAGCGAAAGTCCTTATACTGACAAGAAGAACAATCTGTTAGAGGGCACTACAACACTAAAAGCTTGTCTTTCCTGTTCTGCGATGGAAGGGTAAGTTGGATGGTGGATTTTTTCTTTGTTTAGCATTCACTGATATTATAAGAAGAATATTCTACCCTACTTTAGAAGGTGAGATTAGCTTGCTTTGTTACTGAACGATTCCAAGGACAGCTAAGAGGCTTCTTCCTGTTGTTGCTGTGTCATTTTTCAAAGCAGACCTGTGACATTTTAAGCAATAGTTCTGTATTTTATCCAGGAAGAATTTCAGGAGCCAGTAAAAGGGTATGCCATAGCAGCTCACATCATTATAAAGATTGCTTGGAGTCTGCGTTAAAATTTTCACCAACGCAGAAGCAGGATAGTTACAGAAAAAAACGTGAAATCTTTTCAGTCGTTTTTTGCCAGTTTCACCTAGGCAACCGTATCACAAAGCTGTAGGCAATGCTGTACTGTAGCATAGCAAGATGGCAGAGTGATTACCTGCCTACCCCTTTTACATTGCTCTTGTCAATTTTTGCTCTGATATTATATGTAAGTATTCCAAAGGAAATAATTTTGTTCTTTCTTCTTAAAACCTTCCAAGAGGCACATTATGCAAGAATACTACAGTTATCTTCTTTTGTGTTGACTGCTTATGTGTGCTCAAGGACAATTGCAGATGGATTTATTTTTCTTCTGTATTTACTTACAGGTATTTTGACGTAGATCCTTCTGCAGCATTGTTTCATATAGAACCACATCATAATACTTCAGGATTTTGGTCCATATGGTTTACAAACAATTTTGACTTCAGCATTGAACTGAGTGAAGTCTTCATAGCCAGAGAAACAAAGAACATTTTAAAGGTAAGCAGTATTTCAGCTTCATGTTTTGCCTTTGATTTAAGGATATGGTTCTTTGACGTACTAAATGGATTCTTTGAGGAACTCTCTGTTTCCAGAGCTGGTTGAAATCAGTTAAAAATAAAGGTATATGTACACCTGTAACTGTTAGCTCCCAAAGAGCTTACTCTCTCAGTAGGGATTATTTACTCTGGCTTGTTTTGTATTGTTTTATTAGCAACTGTTCTTTCGTTTGAGTTGCAGTTACAGATGCATCAAATTATAGACCATTGCTCTGTTCTCAGAGTTGTTGCATGTGTGTTTGTGCTCTATAGGATTCAGCATTTCTTCATGGGCTGCAAAGGAAGGCTTTAGTATATAGATGAGCTTTGAAGTTTAGAAGACGAAGCCAATAATTTACTTGTGCAATGGCTTGATTCAAACCAGACCAGTCTGGTTTATGAATAAGCACATGATGTAGGCATCTAATTGGCTCTTCGTATATTTAGATAGGAGATTTACATATGTGCACTATATGGATCAGTTATGGGCACATATGTATGTGTAATAACAGCAAAAACACGAAGGAAGATAAAGTTTACATTATTCAAGGTACCACTTGCACCAAAAATTCCGTACCAGTTTTAATTCCGTTGTCGTTTTATTCTTTCTAGATTCTGAACTTTGCCAAACCTTTGACTCTACCTCCAGGCTGCTGGAATGTATTTTCTTTGAAGCTCAGTGTGAAAGACGCTGTAACGAATGTGCTTTCTAGTATTTGTTTGGCCACAAATGTGGGAGTAATGTTTGAAATACCTCTGCAGATATATTCAACTGTGTCCAAGGTATCGTATTCAGTTGTGTTGAATGATTATTATGCACTGTAATCCAAACTGCAGCAGCCTCTTTCTTAGGCCAGAAATCTGTCCTTTAGTCCTGAAAGAAAAACTCAGTACCAGACCGCTCTGTGAAACCATTCTGTAGCTTGAGAAGTTAAGCCCCCAGAGTTGAGCAGTGATGGAATTACAGTTCTCTAGGCAACCTTAATTCTTTTCTTTGACTCATCCAAATTATGCTCTAAGAAACTGGAATTTGTTCTGTTGTTTTGTCATATGGTCGGCTGTAGTTTTCGGTTTATTTTCCAGCAGGGAGATCTTCATTTTGAAGCCATTGCCCACTGTGATATTCAGTGTTACCTGGGAAAGTCTGATTCAGGTAGGCTCATCTTGTGGTGGTGGTGGTGTTTTGTTTGTTTGTTTGTTTGTGGGTTTTTTTGGGGGGGGGGGCATCTGATGTTAATTTTGTTGTAGAAAATTCACTTTATGTAGCAGGACTTGTAATGAGAAAATTAAGATTATTCCTACAAGTACTTAGTTTGGTGTCTTTTAAAAACATCCACTTTTCTGGGATTATATAAATGGCTTTGAGTAACCTGTACTGAGTAAAAGGCCATATTTCATAGCATGTGCTAAGCTCTTGTTCTGTCCTGAAACATTTTTTTTTTGACTTAATATTTAAGACCCTCCCATAAGTTCTCATTGGTGGTGTACTGCTCCTTGCTTGCTTTATATGCTCGTTCCCTGGAACGAGCATATATGTTGAGGTAGAATGATAAAGCTGTCAACTATCTCAAAGTGATTAAAGAATGTGCATAATCTGTGTCCAGATTCTGGGAAATCTTTGATGAAAACCAAAACACAGATGTTGACGAATATCCTGCCTTTAGCCAGAGTTAAATTTAAAGGCCTTCTCTTCAAATGTTTCTCATCCAGATTCATAGATCTCTACAAAAGACCACTTAACAGGTTCATGAAACAGCATCCTTAATGCTGTGTCATGTGAAACAAAAAGAAGGGGTCTCATTCTTTTTGGAACTGAGGAATCTATCTCCAGATAGTGTAATGCTGGGAGGTGTTTGATGTGCCTGGCTGGCATTTACCAAAACACAGTGTGAGGTATTACAGGGACATGACACTGCCTGAAGCATGGTGAATCTGATGAAAGCTGATTCAGAATAGTGGGGGGTTTTGTTTGTTTCCGTTTTTTATCTCTGCTCAGTAAGGAATTTTAGTAGGCAGGTGGGTACCATAGGCTTTAAATGTTTGAGTGCTGTCCTAAGTGGGTTTTCAACATGATGTTTTCCTAAAATGTATTTTCGTATGAGGACGTGATGTAGGCAAGAGTAGTCAGTGAAATGTAAGAAGGAGAACTGAGGTGGTACAAAGAAACGCATGGCTTGAAGAATTACTGGTACATATGCACACTTAGGTCCATGTCTTAGAAGCAAATGTTTTTTGGGGTTTTTTTTTAATATATATCAAGGAATATTGCTGATACAAGTAAGTGTTTGTGCTTACTTTCTTTCCACTAAAATAATACACATAATCAGATATTTACATACAGGTATTCTGCCTTCTATTTTAGGATACTAGTGTTTGTTAAATAGAAAAGTCTAATGCACAAGCCAGAAAATACTGACCTAAACAACTTGTAGCTGGATTATTCCAGTCATCATCAATTTCAATTGGTTAAACATTAAGAATTGTAAAATAAAGTACATGTACTTTCCAAATAAACCATTTTTGTTTTCTTTCAAAAGAAACATGCTTTTCTAACTCCTTTCTGCGATGTGAAAATGCTTGAACCGACAAGTCTAACTTTCTAAAAGGCATTAATCTTAAAACTGATGTAATTTGCAATTTTATCTTAAGAAGAATTTGAGAAAATTATCAGCGCCTTGAAAGAGAATCTAAAATGCAAACACCATTTCTGCCAAACTGTGGGGTTTGTTTTGCCCCCTGCTGTGCTGTGATACTGTAATTTTGTACCACTATGTAGAGAATAGTACATGATCTTGATACTTTATTGGCATAAGTGAAGAGTTCTGTGTAAAGACTACTGATAACACAGACTTTTCAATGGCACCCATTTGAAATATCAGCAGTTTAAAAAAGGCTTACGACACCATACAAAGCCTGTACCCATACTCTTGTTTGCATGTCGGATTACTGTGGTTTTGCAGAGGTATGTCTTTAAGCAAATCAGATATGGACAGTGAGATACATATATACCCTCATATATGCTTTCTTTGAAGGGAAAAAGCGGGTTGCCTTTTTAATTTTTGTGTCTGGACCCTTTGCAGATACTGATTACTTGTGTTCAGAAGTAGATTGATGGAAGGAGCAAATGTTATCTCTGTAAAATATGGAAAATCTGTTATCGTTTTAGCAAATCTGCTTTGGCAGAAGAGTCTCTCTCTGGACCATTCTGCCTGGGATGTGGATTCTGAGCTTGCAAGTGAACTTTATGAAAGATGGCAAAAAATAAGACGTGGGGAAGCCTGCAGGTCTGTACAGAATCTGTTGAGGTTCTTAATTCAAGACAGTACAGTGTTGTAAGAAAGAATATTTCTATTCTGAAGTATTCTTAATTGGAATAAACATTTTTGAACTTCCTGCACGTCAGTTGTCTTGAAGCATCTGGTGTTCCAGAGCACACCAGACACCCTCAGCTTTCATTTCAAGGCACTGCCAGCCATAGATAAACATTTGAGATGCCCCAACTTTACAATGTAAATAATGTTCTGACTGTAATAACTCCACCACAGCTACCCAGTGTGAAAGCAGTGAAAGCACGTTTTACCACATCATTTATGGAGTTGCACGAGTCCTTCATCAACAGGTTGCATAGCAGTTTATCCAGAGACCTGATCCTGAAAAGCTTTTACGGTTTTTAGTCCCTGGCCTAATGGATACTGTATAGTGGGGACGTTGGTAACAAAGCAGTCACTGTGACTGATAATTCTTGCAGAAATGGTGTATCAGTGACATCAGCCCCTTCCCAGAATAAGGAGGTAGAGCTGTGAGAACCACGGTCATGTTGCAGGTGGAAAAGTGTAGACAGAAGGGATGCACATAGGTTACACTGACTCTCTACTACTAGGTTACAGCTTTATGGGCTTTATTTTGTGAAGAACGTTTTCACGGGAAGATTAATAGACGTAATTATAGGTCTTGGCAAATCATCTTTTGTTGTTGTTGGTTGTCTGAAAGGGGAGGGGGGTAAAAAAGGCGAAAGAAAATTAACAAAGCTTTCTGTTCTGCCAATAAAGCAGGAGAAGTATTTTAGGATCAGCTCGCTTTATTCACCAGAAGAAGCCTGAAGAGGAGTCCTTTGCCTTTTTCTTGCCACGGCTGACTACAGAGCCTGGCCTTACTCGCAACTTCAGCGCCACAGCAGTTAAAAGTAGTACGGTGAGAACGGTTGTTATGTTTTTTCGGAGTTGATGTTTGTTTAGCTTGTTTAAATATCAAGGTCTGCAGTGAGTATTTTGTGATATTTACCATTTTCATACTGCTTATAGATCAGTGTTTTGAAGTCTTAAAGTCACCAGATTTGCATCCCTTCGGCTCTTTGATAAGTTCTCTAGCTACCTAGTTGTAATATCTTCATACAAGGAATTAAAGCAGTGTGGGTCTTAACTAACAATTGTTCGTGGTTGTTAAGGCTTTCCTTGCATGATTCCGTAAGTTACATGCTTGTGGTAAAACAGTGGAACAACGGACGAGGGATAGGATGTGCTATCACTAATGATGCATGTGGTTACGGGATGGCCTTCCTCGTGCCACTGCCTTACGTAACAGTGAGTGAGATGCAGCACTTGAGAGATCAGCAGAGCAGTGTGTCTTTCAACCACACCTACAGTTTTTTCTTTCTTCTTTGTTGGATTTTGGTTACTACTAACCTAGCCTGGCCTAGAACCGGTCATACAGAGATAATTTTCACATGCATATATTGTGCATTACCTTAATACTCCATGTGCCATTAAATTGTCAGTCATTATAGTAATGTGTATAACCTGCTGTAAGAAAGGGTGACACCTCACTAACTTCACCTTCTTCTGTGAAAGAGCTTTGTTCATGTCTGCCTGCATAAATCAAAATCCACGTGAAACGGTTGTCTGGGAGGTGGGAGAGGTCTGTATTTTTGCACATGTAGTTCTTCATGCACTCTTGGGTGTTTTTGCAAATGACAACATTGTGGTGACATGTCCTGCTGTCTTGTGCACATATGATTATATTGCATTAAGACAGAAGCCGGGCTGAAGTCACTTGTAAATGCAGATCATATTACCAGTGCTGAATTATTTACTCTTCCAGCTTTCAAGTATGTAGTTTTTAACAACTTCTTTTCCCCTCCAAACTATTTAGGTAAAGTATTTCGTACTAAGAAACCCTTCATCCTTCCCAGTTACGTTGCAGCTTCTGCCTCTTTCTTACTACCCCGATCCACAAGCGGCACTGAGTCTGCTCAGCAAATGGTAATGAGTGTACCTATGTCAGGATATTTTTTTTCATTTGAAAAGATGTATTTGCCATGCCTTATTGTTACACATTGTTTGTTTAAATTTTTCAAAGTGTAACTTCGGTGAGGATAATGTTCTGACTCATTTTGGAAGACATAATCATGTTCAGAGCAGCTCCCTGTATGATGCATGACTTTAATGTACCTGATAAAACCAAATTGAGTATGTTTATCTACCAGCCATAAACTGTGATTGGTTGTCTTCTAAGATCTGAGGCTTAGTGCAAGCTTGTGCAAGCTGCTTAGATGAGGGTAGCAACTTGCAGAGTTGGGGATGTGTGTCTCCCTGCAAGGCTGGTTGGGAAGTCTACAGTCTGTGGACTGATCAGTGAGGAGGAAGGTAACTAAACCTTCTGAGCAGAAAACGTTCTCCTCTTCGCATTTTCTTAGGTAATGTCTGTGATTGAAGAAGAAGAAACAGGAGCCAGGAAGAAAAAGTCAGGTCCAGAGCAAGGAACCCCAGTGTAAATGTTTAGGGTCTGCCAAGCAAATGTTTCTATGTTGTTTTGAACTTTCTGGTCTAGACCTGAGATTATCCAATGAGAAATCTAGATAGGAGTTAGGTGAACAGTATAAAGGGGCATGGTGAGTCGGGCTGAAGTTCACCAAAATAAGCCCTGGCTGTCACTCTTTAACTTTGAAAAACTGTGTAATTGATAGGACAATTTGCTTGGTGGGAACCAGTGTGACTATGCACATGCTTGAGTGTAACTTCCTTGGGGTCTACATCCCTGTGTAAATATCTCCTTAACCTCATTTCTTTACATATGTGTGTGTATATTTATATGTGCATATAGATGCACATGAATAACTACATCTGTCTCGATACTAAACATAATTTTCTTGTAGACTCTTTCTACTGGTTTGAAATTACATTTTCTCTGTATTTGCACACTTTTGTTTCTGCAGATCTATTAGGTTTACCAGAAATCATATTCACTAACTGGTTCTTTTTAAGCTAATACCACAAAAAGTTGTGACAAGTGAATTTCCAATTCAGTGGCTGGAAGTTCCTTAGGCCTCCGTAATCTAAATTTTACCTATTGGTTTTCTTACGTCTGCTTTTAATAACTTAATGTCAAATGCTTATAATTTGCTCTCAGGCAAATAACCAGCCTCTGTAAGTGAATTCAATTTGCAAAGCATGTGAAAGAAAAAGAATTTTTCCCAAAGAAATCATGAGCGGAAAGAGGGATATTCAAGTAAATTAATGAGATTTGATAATGGTTATTTCTTAACAGTTATGTGGGCAGAAAAAGCTTTGGGGCTTTTGTGTCTGCGTGGCTTAGAAATTGTGTTTCTTGATTATGATCTTTTGCAATATTGTACCCTGAGAGTTCTAAACTTGTCTAAATTTGTCTGTTTTCCAAATGCATGGAATCCACATAAAACTGATTTGTAGTGTACTCTGTGGAAATGCAGACCCGCATTTCCACTGTATTTCACGTCTGCCAAAATGCAATTGTAAAAGTATTCTTTATTTAAGAATAAATGCCAGCATATAAAAATAAGTCAATGTACTTCTGACAGACTGTGTGTGAAGTGCTTAATTTTTTTGTTTTGGTTTATTTAGGTTTGGCATAAATGTGCAAGCTATTAATTTCACAACCACTGAATTCAGGCTCATGGATGAATGTTCTCACAGGGTAAGATGCCTGATTTTGATAGTAGTGGTCTGACATGCTTTCTCTCTAGCTATACTGCATCCAGGTTGTTACCAAGTGCTATTTAAAGCAATTTAATAGTGTTTCCTTGATTTTCTGTCAGGTTTGTATCTTTGCAGTTAGATGGGTTTCACAGCTGAGGTCTGTTTTTAGAACAGCTATCGGGAGGGAGTGTGTGTGTGCCTGTGTGTGTGTGTTGAAGAGGCCACCATTTGCATTCTGTGTTGGGACTTACGTTTAGCCCCAGGTTGACTACGAAGTGTCAGGCTTTTGAGCCGGTGTGCTGGGTTCAGTCAGGAAAGAGTTAACTCTCCTTACCGTGGCTGCTCTGAAGCTGTTCCTGGATGCAGAGAGCAGCACTGGTAAGTTCTCAGCTGGCGCTGGGGAATGCCTGCACTGAATTTAAGGTCTTTCTCTGCTTCTGATACCGCAGCTGCGTTCCCAGCTCTCGCGGTTTCACTACAGGCAGCGCAGGGGACACACAGTTCAGGCAGCTGACCCCAACTGACCAAGGGAGTATTTCATCCCATAGTACATCATGCTCGGGGCAGAGGCGAGGAGGGGGTCGAGAAGCCATTGCTCTCTCCCTGACTCTCTCCCGTTCACTCCCGTACACTTGCTGACCCTCTCCCTGACTCCTGCGTTAGCTGCTTCGCTAACTCCTGTGCTGGCTCATTCATGAGGGAGTTGGTGGGTTTGTTTAGTTTTCTTGGTCGTGCTATTGCTGAGAGGGTTCGCTTGGAATCTGCTGCGGCAGCTCTCGGGCTGCGGCTCTCGGGCTGCGACTGTTCTCTGCCTGCGATTGCTTTTGGGCTGCGGCCCTCGGGCTCTCTGGGTCTGACTCCCACTACTCAACACCTGTTGTGCATTGGACAGTGAGTGGTGAGAAATTGTATCATATTGTATCATATGCTTTATTTTCTATTATTTCAATTCCTTACTATTAGTAGTACTTGTATATATTAATTTAGATTTAATTAGTAAATAGTTCTTATCTTAATTTTACGAGCTTCCTTATTTCTTTTTCCTCCAATTCTTCCCCTCCGCTGGAGGAGGGGAGGGGGATTTGTGAAAGCGGCTTCATGGTATTTGGCTAGCCAGAGTTAAACCATGACAGCCGGTGATGTCAGAAGCTAGCTGATAATCTTTTCAGTTGAGGTAAACGCTGTCCAATAGTTCAAGTTACACTTCACCTCAGTCTTATTGCAACTCACTGATTCAGGTTGGAACGTCATGGCTCTCTCGGCTTCCCAATGCCTCATTTTTAGCATGAGTGTGATGACACCTGACTGTGTCGCACCGGTGCTGAGCTGTGGTTATACCCTGAGGTGGTGTGTCATGGATGACAGAAACAGAAGATGCTGTGTCAAGGACGTCGTCGTATTTTGACGACCAGGGTACCTGAAAATTTCTCTGAGACTTTCAGTTTGCACAAAAGCCTGGGATTAACATATTTTCCTTGGTGTTTGGGTATGCTGTAGCCCCAACTTTAATGTCGTAATGTTATGTTTCTGCACATAGGGTTTAAGACCTTAATGGAAGACTGGTACCTTATAAAACGAAGAGACTGTGTTTGCTCCACTAATCAAAGCTGACCTCTCCTTTTATGGCAGCTGTTGTAAGAGTTATTGTAAAAGAGAGGAGATGGCCGTTCATACATCCTAGTTTGCAGGCACACGCTGAAAAAGAGGAGTTAGTTCCACTAGTATATGGATAGAACGGAGTTTCCAGAGAGTCCCATACACCATACTCTTGACCAAATGGAAAAAATAACAGTAGATTTTCATTAGAAACTTGAAGAGGTAGGAGGAACATGTATGGTTAGATAGGTATTCAGCACATATGAGACGGATCTTGGCTTGTTAACTGAATCACTGGTTGTTAATATTTACATCTTAAAATTCATCATCATTTCCCAAGTCACCTCATATACATGTGTAATGCATTGCTAAGCTCGCATTTGAGTGCATGGTTATCTTTGTTTGTAGAGAGTGACAGGGTGAAGTCTGCAAATGTTGTACGTGGTTTGCTTTTAATAAATATTGACTGTTAAGTGCAGGTTCTGAAACTTTTTCATAAAATAGACTAAGAATAAAAACACTTTGGACTGCAAAAGATCAGAAAAGCCATTAGTACAACAGCCATTAATTGAAAAACAATCAAGCAAGAACCCATTTTGTAATGTTCATGGTTGTTTTGACTGCTATAGGTGTCTGATCACCACAGTTCTGGAATAGAAAATTTTAGGGCTAGTTTCTTGGTTTTTTTAATAGGAAAAAGAATAAACAACAGTATCCATATACCCAGCCCCCCAGTATTTAAAAAAAAAAAAAAATTAAATTTACATTATTTCCAGACTCTATGAACTTCCAGTAGTTCTGGCCTTTAATTAATGTGGTAGGGAGTTCACTTTGGCTTGTTCCCAGTGACTCAAATGGTCAACATATTTGCCAGCAGTCCCTTTCTCACTTAAATCAAGTTGTAAGTCTTACTCTGAAGGTATAATGGTTGCCACATTTCCCTGTGCAATCAGTATACTGTCAGGTCTCGTTGTATTGTGGAGCGTTTCAGGATTCCTTGAATATGAAAGACACTATATAATTTCTTTTCCATCTGAGCAAATAAAAGCTGTTTTGAAAAATGAAGTAATACATTCCTCATAATAAGTGCAGTAATATGAATGTTTGCTCAAATAAACAGTCTTATCTGATGTTTTATGTTGTCAAATTCAAAGACTTTTGTGTAACAAGTTAGTTAGCAGTTACTGCACCTTGCCAAAAATATCTTATGTGGTGCTAAATAAAGAGGTAGTGCTTTCTTTATTGAGATCTTTAAACACACATGTTTTCTGTGAGTAAGAAGTCCATTTTTGTTTAACAGAATGCACATCGAGAGGTTCTCCTCAGCAAGAAATGCAGTTCTGAGCTGCTTCGGTTAAGTTTACAGCCACTGGAGACCAGAAAAGTTGGTGTAGTTTTTACACCGGTTGACTACAAAAGGGTAGCTTCCCTTATTTTAATCAGGTAAGCCAGGTGTCAGTTGTGAGACTCAAACAACTCAATGTGAAAATGAATTTGTCAAATCTTGGAGCAAAGACAAATAGTCAAAATTTGAAGGTCGGAGTACCTTCAGTTTAATAAAAATTGCTTAAAGGGTCTTCGTGCCTTACGTCTAGGTCATTAAAAAAATGGAGCTTTTGTTGAGCCTATGTGTTTGGGTTTTTTTTTTCTTGATACATGATCAGTGGGTTTTAAAATGCTTATGAATGTCTCGAGGTAATTTTAAGTTAACAGAGCAGCACATTTGGGTGGCTTTTTTCTATTTTCAACTTAACTCCATAACGATAGGATTTAAGTATACAGCGAGTCTAATTTGCAGTCACACACTGATTATCTCTGGAGGAAAAGAGAGTTTATGCAAGAAGCAACCATTTTTACCAGGTGGAACTGCTGTTACCTGGGTGGCAGTGATCACAAACTTGTTCTTCTACTGTGTGAAATTCACTGGTGACTGGTCCTGGAGTGATCCTGTCTGTGTTTAGGGGAGACCTATCTGGCTGTGGCCAGTGATTCTGCTACCGAAACACTGTGTCTTGGATTGCCACCTAGACAGCAAAGCCTTGATTTTGCAAACTTAACTTCTGCTTTACTTGCCGATTGCTTGATTTTTATATTATTGCAGAAACAACTTGACTGTTCTGGATGTGGTCAATGTAGAAGGGTTTGGAGCCAAAGAATTACTTAAAGTAGGGGGAAGACTACCTGGTGCAGGAGGATCTCTTCGATTCAAGGTGCCAGAAGCTACACTAATGGACTGCAGACGACGTGAGTAAGAAGAAAGAGGTCTCTGCTTTTGTTGCTGGCTGCGGTACTCTGTAATGGTACTGATACGGTACAGTAAATGGTGTTGAAACAGAAAAAGCTGAAGAGCTTGGTCATGAGAGGTGTAGATTCTCTTCGCCTCAAAACAATGGCTTAGAATAGTTACAAATTCTAGAAATAACTACTGGAAAACAGTCTGCATTAAAATAATTGATCACTTCTGAGTGTTTTAGTAGATTGAAAGTAAAAATAGCAGTTTATTTATAAACATAAGATAATAATTAAGCGCTGTAAAATAATTATTCTTTTTTTTTTTTTCATTTAAGAACTGAAAGACAGCAAGCAAATCCTATCCATTACGAAGAACTTCAAAGTAGAGAATATTGGGCCTCTTCCTATAACAATTTCATCAATGAAAATCAATGGTTACAGTTGCCAAGGATATGGATTTGAAGTGTTAGACTGTCAGGAATTTTTCCTGGCTCAGAACTCATCACGAGAGATCAGCATTGTGTAAGCACTGACAAATTAACTTAAGTGGAAATTTGAAAAAATTTCGTAACAGATGTGCTAATAGCACACCCACACACAAAATATAATGAGTTTTGAATATGAATTTCATAAGTATTTCCCCTTTTCAGTTAGGGTAACACTAGCAAATTGATAATATAATAATGTTTATAAGACTCCATTATTAAGCAGCATACATGCTTTTATCAGTGCATCATGAAGTAATAAATTAAAGGAAGAGAATTGTCACAATAAATGAGTAAGAAATGCTTTGCCGCTGGCTCTTTTTTGGTTTTTTTTGGACTGTTTTTCTCTAGTTTGCTCCATGTAGCCTGACCACAATCTGGTCATGTTTTCCTAACATTGCACGCAGTCAGTCTAAAACTGATTCTTTTTAAAATCCTGTTGAGTGAAAGTCATGACTCAAGCATAAGTAGAGTTAACATTGCTGTATTACAATAACGGCTGTTTCACATACAATGTCACTTCGACTGTTAGAAAAGGCAAGCATACCTTCTAGCAGCACCTGTGGCAGTCAAACAGAAGAATGATATGGGTCAGGGAAAGCGGAAGAGACCAATCTGATGTTTTCTTCTCTTTCCCGATCTTTCCAGCCTTGTTCTAGACTTACCCTAGTACCTGTCCCTTTCTGACGTAATGCTGTTTTGACAGCTGTGCTGTTGATAAAGCCTGGTTCGGGTAAACATGACTTGGTCATTTGAACTTCCTTGAGAAAAGGGAAACAAGTCACAGTTACGACAATATTGTGAAGAGTCACAATAAAAACACATATCTTAGTGCTTGAAGGTGATCTCAAAGTCTTACCTCTGCTAGGTGCTAATGCCATCTGTGTAGTTTAAGGAGACAGTGCCCACCTGTCCTTTTTCCATAGCTTTAAATGAGAAGTTATTTTGTAATTTTTGGTGTCAGTGTGACTTCAGAAAATGAAATTCAGCCCAGCAGTGGAAAAATAACACCAGGTCTGTCTGCTTTCCTGACAGATTCACTCCTGACTTCACATCTTCATGGGTAATCCGGGAGCTTACGCTGGTGACTGCTGCTGATCTGGAGTTCCACTTCACGCTCAATGTGACTCTTCCTCACCATCTGTTACCACTGTGTGCAGATGTGGTGCCAGGACCCAGCTGGGAAGAGTCTTTCTGGAGGCTCACTGTCCTCTTCGTAAGGTAATGCTTTCAGGGCTCCTGCATCAGATTGAAAGGGACCCGCCAGTGAAAGATCAGCAAGCACTTCTCGCTTGTGTTAGATTTTCAGTGGTCATAGGGCCTAAATCGCTACTGCATCTAAGTCTTCTGGTGGATTTGTCAGGCATTTCATCTGGCTGCTTCTGGTAAACCTCCATGGTAAGGCTGCAAAGAGAAAGGGCTGGAATACATCCACAGTAATACCTAGTGGATACCCGCGTTGCTAGAAGACTTACTCCCCCTGCAGTGGAGATGCACATGTAACATTAGTGTCTGAACATCGTAAATAGAATTGAGTGGACTGGTAGATTAATTATTCCTGAAAAATAAACATTAATTTTATTTTTAAAGTTTCAGACAACCAAGTAAGGACCTGCTTGTCCTTCTGCTTCTTTCCTTCTTTCACTTGTTAAAAAATATTCGTGTTTATTGTTAGCTTTTGCTGTGAACACTGCTAACAGGCTACCTGAGCAAGACGTTTTGGCTTGTGTTAGCTGACCATTGCTTGCTCATGGTAAACTGCTTTTGAGGACCAGGCTACAATTATGGGTTCTGCTCCTACGCCTGTTCTGGTTTTTTTCTGTCTTTACTAGCCTTTCACACTGTGTAGCATGAACTAAATGTTGTGTTTGTCACAGATGGTGCCCAGTGCTTTCATCACACCAAACCAGATTTCCACCAGTCAGTACTAACAAGCAGCGAATGCGAATGTCATGGTGATACATATATGTGTGCGCACTGTGGTTCTGATGGGTTGTTGTTTTGAAAGCAAAACCAGTTGGAGCACAAATGGAACAACAATTCAGACCATGTTACGTGGTTCTAGATGCAACAGGAGACCACAAGGTTCTAAAAGAATCAGGAATTTCTCATTCTGTTTTCCTGATGATTGGGAGTTTGATGAATTACAAAAATTTTTGTTCTGATCGTGTTCTATTTGGTACAGTTAATACACCAGAGAGAAGTAGAGGGTATTTTGCAGCTTTGGTTTTAGTTCAGAAGTATGGTGGCATTTGTAGCCCATTTCGTGCTGGCATTTTCTCTAGGAATATAAAGACACAGTATTAAAGAAATATCGAGATAATGATGTAGCTATCATGAATGAATAGAAGGTACTCAGAAGACTGATAGGTATTATACTATGATGTGTCACTGTGTTGTAGTAAGACTTACTTCTAACTGATCTTCAAACCAAATATTAGCTTTTTTAGAATGGATTTTTTTTTCTTTTGGTCAGTGTCATGGCTGAGTTACTTTATTGGGAGAATAACTATTGAGGGCTATAAGGAAAAAAGGAAAAGACAAGACTGTTACAACTGGTATTTATTTTAAACTGTATTTTGAGTTTTCTCAGCTGTCTTAGAATTTACTAGCAGTATGCTTGGAAAGTGTTATCTTGTTAGAAGCTTATTAACTCTTTCACTGAATACTCCTGAAAATTGTAGACACCAGTATCTGTTGTTTTCTTTGGCAGCTTGTCCCTGCTTGGAGTGATTCTGATAGCCTTCCAGCAAGCCCAGTATATTCTAGCAGAGTTTGTGAAATCAAGACAGAGGTCAAATCCTAGTTCTTCACCGCAGCAGAACAGCAACTCTGTTGACGTAATCAGCTCTGATTCCTACAAGTAAAAATACTTCTTTCTTCTTTTGAATTGCTTCTTTTTATACCCTTTTTATTGTGGAGTGATGCTTTCTGTATGTATGTATTTTGATAGTGCTGTGGGCTGGTTTAGAGGAAATAGTGTTCCAGGCAACCTCTTTCAGAGAGCTTTCAGTGTTGTGGTGTATATTCATCTTCACAAAAGAGAAATGGAATGACTCAAGGGTTTTAGTCCTGTATATTGTTAGTAGTACATAGGGTAAAAATTGTGTGGTTGAAGTAAAGGATACACCATGTGCAGCAGCCATGGAAAGAATGGAAAATACATTAATGGTCCTCAAATCTCACCCTCCTGGGTGGTCAGTTAGGCTCTTACTCAAGCATGTAAGTGTGTTTGAAGTCTGAGCACATACTTAAGAGTCTTGCTCAACTCCCACTGAAATCAAGCTGTGCTTAGCTGGTATGATAAACTGACGACCTAATGCAGTTTCATGGCTTGTGATTATTCTCCCCTTTCTTTTGTTACAAAAATATCCCATAAAACAATTCATAGTAGATTCGTAGATAAAAGCAAATCTCAAATAATTTATTTTTTCTCCAGGGGAAGCTGCAAGACATTTATGGATTCCTACAGTTCCTCAGATAAAGGGAAGGGGAAAGGTTTTCTCTCTGTAGGCACTTCTTCTAGCCGAAGTCAGAATGCAGCAAAGAGAAGTCCGGCGACCTACAGCCACTCGCAGAAGAAACACAAATGTTCAGTTTACTACAATAAGCAGAAACCAAACACAGCAGCTGGCGGTGCCATTGCAACTACTGACGAGAAACAAAACCAGATGGTGGAGAACCAAATCTCAGCACCAAAAGAGGACATTTGCACTGATGTTGTCAGTCAGAACTGGGTAACTCTAAAATATGCAAATGGCATAAATGTTAACAAGAATTTAACTCTTCCAGAAAACTTTCTGGGTAAAGAAGAAAGTGCACTGAAAAATACAGTTCTCATTAAAAATAATTCTTCAGAGTGTGATCTGAAGGAAGATCTTCAAACATGTATGTTTCCTAAGGAAACTAACCTTAAAACTTCAGAAAATCTAATTGAGCTCAAAGAACAGGAGTTCTGTCCTGTGAAGATGTCCAAGAAGCTACCTGAAAGTCACTTGCCCAGAAATTCACCTCAAAAACAGCCAGAACTGCAAGAAATTTCTAGGAAAAACAGTGGTAATTTTCTTTCAATTTCTATCAGTCAAAATGGCTGGGTAAAATATGTTGAGTTCACTGTAATCAGGTTTGTGTTTTGCATGGGACAAGGAGATGTGGTATTTCTTATGTGTTCACTGTGGTTTATCTGTTTACATTCCTAAGGAAATAGCTTGCGTTAAAAGTAGTTTCATAAATCATCAATTTGCCTTGGTTTACAGATTGCAAGCTTGTGCTCTGTAGCACTTTAGAGGTTAAAGTAATTGGTGTCATAGATCTGCTTAGGAAACACAAATTGCCTTTGTCAGATATTCAGAAACATCCCAGTTTGCGATATTCAGGTCCACTGAAAATCTGATGCCTGCTTTTGAGGGTCACCAAGCAAGCATGTTCCATACTGGATATTCAGAACTTATTTGATAAAAGCACCTGAAATAACAAAAGCTGAGTTGTGTGAAATTCTATTTTTTGTAAGAGTCTGCAGATCAGCATTTCTCTTAACTGCATAGCTATATTTTTTAGCACCTTTTTTGGGTCTTTTTGTTTGTTTTAATTGTGGAACTAAGCTGCCTGGGAAATCTTAACCTCTTAGCTTGACAACTCAAAATTTTAGGAGTAGCACCTGGGAAAAATCAAGAGCAGGGTAGGAGAATGTGTCCTCTGGAAGCTTGGCTTTACTTAGGCACTTAGCAAAGTAGTTGAATGCTGAAGACTGGCATTAGCTGTAGCTGTGGCAGAGTTTATTTAGGGAGTGAGCCATTGCAGAGGGGCTTCGGGCCCTGCTGTAGTGTGTAGTTGGTACCTTGAGCCAGTTGCTTCCCACTGTGGTGTTATCTGTGAGGTACTGTGGGTACATGTGTGCTGTCTTGGGTGGAGCCAGGATAATTCCACTCATACTTACAAAGTACTTCGGAATTCTTCATGTGCTCCTAAACTGCAGGGTATTGTTTGTTATTTCAATTAGGAAATCAGCAGAGGGGGAAATAATCAGTAATTATGCCTTAACTGTATTTACGTGCATTGGAAAGTAGCTTTGAGTACAGGCCGTGGAAATCATGGTTATCCATAAACCAATTGGGAGACACTAGACTTATTTTCACTGACAAAACTTCCACTTTGAGAGACTGTCTCAGGAGTACGGACAGTTACTTGTATTGGGTGGTAGAGCATTACAGGTGAACTGCCCTGTTGTCTGTTCGCAGTGTGGTTTTCTGTACTGTCAGGGGTGTGAGTATTTCTGTGTTTCAAGAAGTTTGGTGGGATAAACAAAGACTGAGAAGTACCTTGTTGCAGTGTTTGTATCTCGATTATAGTTACAGACCTGATTTTGTGCAAACAGGGGATTCTTCAGGACCTGAGGTACTCACATGTTCATATGCTGGAGAGCCACGGGGTGTTTTTTAGAGCTCTGGCAGCCTGCCTTGCCTGGTGTGTCCCCCGGTGCTTCGTTCACACGGGCTCCTTTTGCAGGCATTGTGACTGCTGGCTCCTGGGAGGAGAGGGGGGCTGACTCAGAGCTAAGATGTTGTAGTTGGTTGGTGGATAAGAAGCTGTAAAACTGTGGGTGTGCCTTTCCCATTTGAAAAGACCAGTTCAGCGAGCGATGGCATTTCTCCTGCAGAGGAGCTGAGAGTCTCGGCAGCAGATCGCTGTGGATGTATTCCAGGTATCTGAGATACCTGGAAATGATCAGAGATGAAGTTAATTCTGTCCTGTCCAGCATTTGCAGGGCCCAGATGTAGGACTGTGACTTGACTGAGCAACTAAGCTAGTTGTTGAGGCAGGAGTCCTCTTGTTTTCTTCATCTTTTGGCTTTTGTTACACTAGAATAAGTCGTCTTCCTCACAAACCTCTCAAGAAAATGAACTTCTAACCTGGAACCCATCTTAAAGAAACAATGACTTCCCTTTGTCTTCATACTGAATGCAGAGGGCACTTGAGAGATGTAAAGCTCCAAATAAAGGCTATCTTTATGTTGAACTAACCATTTTTGAAAAGTCTCCTCCCCACCCAGCTTTCAGGGCTTTTTTCCTCTTAGTTCTTTTAACCCAGTATTCTCTGGCTTTAGATTCTGCCCTACAGACATATGGCTGGGACCCGAACAGCTCAAATTCAGATGAGATGAGGGGACTGGGGTAACTTATACATGTGCTAGGAGTGATGGGCCCATGAGCATGAATCAATACAGAGCTGATTTTTGCAACTACTGTGAGAATTTTTATACAGCATTAGCTTTTGATTTTGAAATCTTCAGCATCATCAGCCTAGAAGTTAGTCTCATTGTGTTTTGGAAAGCAGCACAGGTCTGGTTTTGAAGAAAGGGAGAAGATATTGTGATTATGACTGGGAGCCCATTCCATTCCCAAGAAAACTGATGTTACTGTTTAATTTTAGGGAATAGCCAGCAAGTGCCTCTCAGGAATGAAACAGAAAACTGTGAGACTTTAAAAAAGCAGATCAACTTAAAGCCTTCCACAGAGAAAAAGATTAATAAAGGACCTAAGGAAGAGACTCCATGCTGTACAAAAGAGGAGATCACTTCTTCTGAGGTTTGATCTTTCTGCTTTTCAAATCTTTAATGATCTTTGTTTTTTATTATATATATTTATACATATGTAGGTATGTATGTTTATGTAGGGACTGTTACATACAGTCACAGATCTGAAACACTGCCATCCCACATCCATTGCCTATTAATGCTGCTTTATAGAATGATGAGCAGTTTGGGTAAAAGTTAAATCAGCCCTTATATGGCAATACTGGCTGTATTGCAACCAAAGCTACTCTTTGTTATTGTCAGAGCGGACACAAACATTCTGGAATCTAGTGCCAGTTGTCAGCCACAGGAATGATGTGGGGACATACTCCAGAGGAGAGGTGTCCTAGGAGGGCATATCAGCCTTCGTTTGCAGACCTGCTTGCCAAATACAGGGCTTTGCATCAGAAATTTACCTTTGAGAATACAGCAGGCCCAAGCCCCTTAACAGGCTGTGAAGCTGCTGAGAAGCATCATGCTTCACCCCTGGTTTCTGAGAATGATAAACACAGCAGACTGTACCTGTCTTGCAGGCAGCATAAACACTTAAAAGAACTTCATCAGGCAAGTAGTAAACCCAAGAATTTGGATTATGTTTCTGTCCTGGCTACTGGATAGCAATCCCATGGCAAAAAGGTGTAAGGAGGAATGAATTACCATGGTTGAGAATTATGTATCAGAAAAGACAGGGTCTGGTCTTGTTTTGGGAACTGCTCTTACAAACTTCTTTCCGTGTGCGGGTGATGTTGCTCAGTTTGTTTCTTGCATTTTTTAAAATTACTATTATTTGTTTGTTAACTTACCCCATAATTTCCTCAGTTGTAATTCAAATGAGTGCCTCCCCCTACCTCCCCAGCTGCTGAGGAAAGGGAGGATTTATTGCTGCTGAACTTGCACACAAACTGATCATAAATCTGGCAGATGTTTTTTGGTTTTAGCACATTGGGAATTTTATTGACTGCTTTCCTTTTTCTCCCCCTATTTTTTTATTTCCCTGGAAGTCAGAGCTAGATGCCGTGAAGGGGAAAATGCTGACATTGGGAATTCAAAAATTTCTGTCTCATCATCTGTTGATGTCTTGAAGGACACAGTCTTGGAAAGGCTGGTCAAATTGATGGTGCCGGAAAGAGGATGTGCTGTGAAAAGGCACTAAATCATGAAGTAACTATACATTTGGGGTGGGTTGTTTTGTCCAAAGAAATTTAGCTAGAAAAATCCAACGGAATTCATTTACTGAGGTAACTTTATTTTATAGTGTATGTATTGTCTCAGCTCATATTTTTACCTTTAGCAAGAAGATGCGTATAGGAAGAAGAAACCTCAGGAGAAGAAGGAAGGAAATGTACCAAATATGAATTGGAATAGAAATAGAACATCTAGAAAAAATAAGAAGAAGAACGTTAATGTATCTACAAGGTATGTGTTGCCTCACCAAATGGTGAAGAAATCCAGAGTGGCTGTAATGTTTCCGCAGGTTTTGCATAGTACATTAGGCAGGATTGCTTTATCTGTTTAACTAAACACACTTGAATCCTGGCCTGAGCCTTAATTTTTAAGAATGTGCAGTACTAAGTATAACCAGTAAAAAAAAATATGTATTTTTCCATTTGTAAACCTGCATGTGTATAGACACACCCCATTCTGCATAGCGGCGGTCGCTCTCCCTTATGGTCTGGAATTTGCTGTCTCTGAAGTTTGGATGGCTAGCTTCCTTTCCGTTCTGCATGGGGTGGATAAAATCCAGTGATGTATTCCCTTCAGTGAGAAACGGATACCAAAATTGTTGAAATTATTCCACCTTCCGGAGAATCATCTGCTGTATTGAGTAACGGAGAGAGTTTTGTCTTCTAGTAATTTTGAAAGAGGAAGAGAAATACATAGAAAAGAGACAGCAGCTTGCATTTTTGCCATAATGATTAAAAAGGTTAGAGCAGCACTTAGGCTCAAAAGAACATTGAGAGCACTTTTGGAAATTACTTTTCCCCCTGAGGTTTGTTTAAATGCATTTCTGAAGTCAGTTAAACTAAAAAAAAAAATCCTTTTTTTTTTTTTATTTTTTATTTTTAAGTTATTTGGATTGTTGTTAAAAAAAATCCCAATTATAAACTGCAGCTAAACCAGAAATACTTACAAGGAGAAAATTCTTCTCCTTCCCCTCCCCCAGCCCTTTGAATTAAGGTCACAATTCTACAAAGCCTTCACAGACTTAAATTTTTATTGCGGGTGATCCTATTGAGGTCAGTGGACTTAAGGAGAGTGTAAATCGGAAGGGGCTGTTATAACTCATTATGAACGAGTTACTGTTCATTGTGTGGGAAGTCAGCACGTGTAAATCTTTGCAGGATGCACACCTTTGTACTAGGAAGGATAAAAAAGAGGTGAAATACTGAAATCTGGTGTCAGTTCCTTGAACTAGTTCAGCAGTTGCTACTTTCTGAGTTAAGATGTAACCATTTCCTTCCTCTAGAAACTTGACAGCTGGATTTTATTCATTTTGCCGTAATACACTCTGATTAGGATATTGGATCCAGATATTTCAGTGTTACTTGCAAATGCTTAAGATTACTTTGGCTGATGGTTTTATTCCAGTTATAATTATGCCGGAGCATTAGTCGCAGGGCACATTTTTCTGTGTATCTAGATCTTTGCACAGTGCTGGACTGTGCTTATCACCATAACATCCCAGTGCCTTCTGCAGGTGTGTCAGAGAATGGAATTGGACATACACACGTTATTTTGCTTCTCCCCCAGAGCCGTAGTAGTCTGTGTGGTGGGATATTGCATTTTGGGAAAGGTTTTTTTAGGTTTCTGTAATGTTGGCGAATAAGACTCCTAAACCTATTCCTTGCTCCCCATCCTGCCTCGATAGCTGTGTGAGTTGAAGTGTTTAATGCCTGAAAAGGAAAAATGCAGCTGAAATGTAAAACGCAGATGTGTCTCTTTGGGTGTGGTTGTATTAGGGTCCCCGAGCAGAGCGAGTTGAAGCATATGTGCGGTGAATTTGAAAGGCCGGATCTCAGAGCGAACGGAGTAAGAGCCTGGTGTCCTCAGGGTAATGGGGAAAATTGTAAAGCAGACCAGAAAGCCGGGAGCTTGTCTATACAGGGAGAAACAGGTACGCAATCTTAATTGTCTTAAATGGGGGAGGAAATGTAATGTGGGGTTTGTGGCAGTAGAGCTGTTCTTTGAGAGACTTGCGCTTCTCTCCCCTTTGAACCCTGACACAAAGGCGGCAGGACTGGCACGACGCAGTGCCTGAAATAATACTGTCTCACTTCAGAAAGGCTCCTTTCTCTGAGGGGGTGGGTAGGTTGGTTAGTTGGTGATGCAGATCAGGAGGTGAATCAGTCTGAAGCCATAATCCATCAGGCCTGGGTGAAGGACTGGCAGTCTGCTTTGAGTGTTCCAGTTAAACCCAGTGTTAACTGAAGTGGCTCTGTTGGGAAGGCCACCTTTAGGATAGGCAGGTCATTTTTAAAAAACACTGCTAGCTTGGGTACCTGCTTCCTGCCTTTCCATCAGGATTTTGATCAGCTTTTTTCCATGGCTTTTGGGAAGAGGAGGGATGAAGAAGGTATCAATGTTTACAGGATTGCCCTTTGCCTCCCTCATGAGATAGTAAGAAAGTAGAATTTATCACTTATGAATTCATTACTTCCAACATTTGTAATTGCTTTTAGTATGCATGTTCCTACAGCCAGGATACGTGTCATGTTTAAAATGTTAACTGTATTTCAAAGAAAAGGAAGTATGGGATTCCTGTTTCAAGCTATGGGATTCCTGTTTCAAGCTATTGCCTCCAACTGCACTATATCCTCACTTGCATTCTTTGTACTGGGGATGTTGTGTAGGTCATAAGCTCCTCATGGTAGGGGCTGGCACATTTATCTTCAGGCTGTCAGTAAATACTATTTTCTGTTCTAGTATCAAGAAATTGAGAGAATATATGTGAATTCATGTTTTGGATGACTTTTACTGAATCTTTGTCTGAAAGGCTTTCTTAAGTGTTTTGTGGTGGTGTTCCAACTTCTTTAGAAAGCTTTTATCAACGGTCCAAGAAGAAGTGTTTGGAGAAGTTTTGTTCTGATTCAAGCTCAGACTGTGGAAGTTCATCGGGAAGTGTTCGTGCCAGTCGTGGGAGCTGGGGTAGCTGGAGCAGTACTAGCAGCTCAGATGGAGATAAAAAGCCCATGATTGCTGCCAGGCATTTTCTTCCATCCAGTAAGTTTTGCAAATACCACCTCTGCACCGTAGTGGGGAGAGTTTTAGCCTTCCTTCTGAATGGAAAGGGGCACTGTGGCATGCAGCGCATAACTTGCCCTTTATAGGGCAATTCTCAGAAACACAAGTCGAGATTTAAAGAACTCGGTACTTGAAAAAAAATACCGTGAGTTTTGTGGAGATGACAATGAGCTGACAGGCTCCTCACTGGGGAAGCTGCACAAGTTTTCATGGAAAGATGGAGGACTGAGAGTCACTAGTCAAAGCAGTTTCTGCCTTTGAATTTGTTACCTCAAGTTATTCTTATAAAAATACAATGTTTGTTATAGCTGTTTAAGAAATCCACAAATGAGGAATGTGTGAAAGCAGTTCAGATTTGAGGATGCTGGGACTGGGTAGCGGTATTGGAGGCATAAGTAGCCAGGAGACCTGAGCCACTTGACTAGTATGGGAAATGGGAACTGTGTTTCATTACAGCAGCTTTTTGAATGCTGGAGCATCGTTAAATTAGTCGAGAGCCTAAACCTTGCCACCACATCATCACTATCCAGATTGGTGTAGCACCAGAAGTAAATTTTGTACTGAAGTGACACAAGTAAAACCAGGTTTGAGTACCTGAAAAAAGCTGTTTCGAATGATTTTAAAATGCACATGTACTTACATGTGTATTTGTATGTATAAAACTTTACATTACCAGAAGATAGTATGTGGTGTGTCTGAACCTGCAATCTAATAGAAAACAAAATTGTGTGCACGTGACTTTTCTGTTTGTTGAGATTGTAATGCCTCTTAGAAAAAAAGAGAGTAAGTAATTTCAAATTCAGAATGAATTTGGTGGTAAGAAGGAATGTCTCCATTAAGAGCGTGGTAGCCACAAGTCATAAAAGACACTGTGTGGACATAGGGAGCACCCTGTGAAATTAATGGAGTTACTGATACTGCAGGCTGAGGGAAAACTTGATTAACACCACTGATTAGTCTGTATGTATATTCTGTGCATAGTACTTTTTTTTTTTAGGATCTTTGATTTTCACAATCATTCTTTTCTTTAGGAGAAAATATTTCACAAAATGATTTTCCATCTGAAACTCCTATCACTTTAAATCTGTCTCATAACATCTGCAATACCAGGTAAAAAATTTGAATCTATGCCTGTAAGATATTAAAGAAACACACCAACTTGAAACTTTGTCTCATTTTGATAAATTACACCTACCTCTTGTCTTGTCGGGTTTTGTGATCATCTAATTGTACTTCTTGGGGGAAGAATCTTCTTTAGTACGTGAAGAGATCAGTGCAGAGTGGTTTGTACTGGGGAAATACGATAAATGCTTCCAAATCTAAAATGAAATGTGGGGAAAAGGAAATTACTTTTCCCCTCTTATTTCTTCCAGATCTTAGCAACTTACTACATTTCCATTAGCACTTAGTTATATTAAAGTAATAATGTTTTTTTTAAAGAAAAAAAGGTGGGAGTGAGACTTTCAAGTTGATGTTATTCTTTTAATAGGAGTAATGTTCTCCTAGGATATACAGCATGAAAATTGATTCCCCCCTCCGCTTTCCTTTCTACCTCTTTACTGTAGTAGAGATAGCATCTACAATTTTTCTTACTGTGAGTCTTCGTTTCACTTCTCATTCATGACTACTTTCACTAGCAGAAATAATTTAATCCTTTTCCTCTGGGATGCTGGTGCTTGAAAATTTTCCCTTTCCATTCATATTAACTAGTTTCTTTGATGGGATTTTATGGATATTCAGTGGATGTTCATGTGTGCTTATGTGTCTTTGTGCACTTAAAAGTAAACTTCCCTGAAAGTTGTTGGGAGCGTTGAAACATTATGAGATCCTGCTCATCTTCTTGGACTACAGCTTGTTTTCCAATTTGAGAGAAGAGCTGTTGAATTAATTTGCAGTAGGTTGATATGTCAGTAATAGAAGTGGGGTAATTAGGATGTATTAATTTTCTTTATTTTGCATGTTTAATAAGTAGCTGGCTTTTAATTGGGGGGGAAAAACTTAAAATTTCACAGTGGAAATTCAAAATAAGAAAAATTAGGAAAGAAAGTGGGAAAGCAATTGCAATCATGATGTTCATTGCAATACTTTTTACACCTCACTATATTTCCTTTGAAATACTTTGGATTATGAAACAGAACAGTGCCTAGACTTAAGAAATAAAATTTCCTTTTCATTCAGCAGAGACATGAACAGCATCCCCCAGTATCCTGAAGCCTTGTGTCCCAATTTCACTGACATAGCTGCAGATCCTGACAAAAACAAAGGTCAGTTCCTTTATTAACAACTGAAGCTGGTTTTTTGCACACTTTATCAAGCAGTTTCAGTGATGTTGCTATCAGCACCGGTATATGCCAACTTGACAGACATGTTGTTACTAGAACTTGACTTACTTCTAAACAAGTTAAGAGTGAGGTTAGCAAACAAAATCTTGCAACCTTGCCATTTTTTGCTCCATCTCCTCTGTGTGAAGACAGCGTTTAGCTTTCAACTCGCACTTTAGGTATTCTTTGTTTTTTCATCCTCTTGCTTGGCACAGATTTATGTCCAGTAGTGATGCAATTGGGTGGTCAACAGCACTGGTTGCTGTGTTAAAAAGAAGCTCAGCATCAATTCAAATCAAATAAGACCATTTCTCTCTAAATTTCCATGGCTGGGACTTGCTCTCTTTGGAAGCAGTGGTGAATGAGGTTGGGTTGGGCTGGGCTGTTAAAACTTTTGAGCTTTCATTGTTTTTATCTCAAAGGGAACTAATATTGACTTGTTGAGTGGGATTCATAAAAGCAACAGGCTCCCTGGTGAGGTGGAGTTTCAGAGCTGCTTAGGACACACAGTTCTTTGGGCAGGAGAACTGCCTGCCTGTGGCTGTCCCTTCTGCTGTAGGTTTTAACCTATGTCTGGTAGGATACAAATGCTGATTAAACTTTTTCCTGCATAGCAATACTCATCCATCATGTGAAATAACAAAATATTTTGTTATTTCAACTTTGCAACCCTTGTCTCATGGGAACTGTTGATGTGGATCTTTTTTTCCTTCTCCAGCTGCTGGTTCTCACAGAGTTGATAGGAACCAAGTATCTGTCAGCACTCGGTCTGTAGAGAGCAACACAGTGAATATCTGCCTTAGGGGCTAAATACAGCCGTAGTGAGTGCACGTATTGTTTGGTTGGGAATGGCTCTAGTCTGTTAAAAATCCAACCCCATTCCCACCGTGTTCATGCAGTTGCACTCCAGGGATGGTTACTGACTGGTGGGTAGGGACAAGGGGGAGGCTGGTGGGGATTGCATCCCTGCTGTGAGGAAGGGTGCCGCCGTGGCGTGGTAGCTGATCACTTAAGGACTTTCTGTAGGAATTTCTTGCCCTGTTCTGTTGAATGCCAGATGCTGGGTTCCAGTCTTTTTATATATATTTTTTAACAAATAGAAATGTTGAGATTTGCTTAAAGATGGACATTTGTTACAAAGAGTAGGTTGGTTAGTAACTTGGTTAGTTAGTTGGTTAGTAATTTTTTTTTATCTAGCATACAATCCTTTATTGTGGATCTGAGAATAAAGTGTCATTGTGACATTCAGAGCTTGTGGAGCCTCCTTCCTGTTGCTCTGCATTTCATTCCCTGTTCCCTTTTTAGGTCTTTACCCGACAGGAGACTTGTGGCCTGCCCAGCCAGTCTGCCTGACAAACAGTTTAAACTACAACCTTGAGAACAATATACCGTGCATGATCCAAGAAACCCCCTCTGTCCACAACAGGCAAGTTACGTTTTATGTGAACAGTATGGATAACACTTTGTTCAGGTTTCTGTGTTGCAGAGGACTGACTTTGAGCTCATCTTACAATATTTGTAGCTATAGTTAAAGTGAAATTCTTGCTGTCGCTTCACTCTTGGTTCTAGTTGTTTATGCTGTCCCTTTAATACGTCATGATTCGTTTTGCTAGGACAAATTCACTGGTGTTTCTGCTCATAGATATAGATACTCCAGAACTCCTTTCAAATTTAATGTCATACCTTTTGGAAATTTCTTTTAATTTTTTCCAGTTCTTTTGAGGGGCCAGGCAGAGGGCTTGGCTTTTAGGTTTTTTGCCTCTTGCTAAATGCATAGTTTCTGTATATCATGGGGCATCTGTCATGGGGTCTGCTACGCATTGTGTACTGGCCTTAAATGGCATAAGCAGACATTGTTAAATAAAGGCAAATAGTCCAGGTTGAAGGTGGTGTAAGGATACAAGTTGGTCTGACTGTTTCAGGCTCTGTGTAAATTTGGTTTGATCTTCCTGTAGTAAGGAACTTGGAGTAATTGTTGTACTTTAGACTCTCCACATTTCAAATGTTACTGATGAAGTATGCACCACAAACTAGTGAGAAGAAATACTCTGCCACCACACAGCAGTGAAGTATGGCCAGTTCTTCAGATCATATCCTGTCATCTGAAATGACAGGCTGGAAGTGCAGAAATCCCCAAGTGCTGATCTTGTGACCCTAACCAGCCTGCTAACCTCAACTCCAACTGTTGTGTCAACAGACTGAAGCCCTAATGACTGGGAGCAATGGCCAGCGGTCTGTCTATTACTTAAGTCAAATGAAATAGATGGTGATTTGTGGCAGATCCTGTGTTAGGCTACTTTGCTTTTCTTACACCCATCTCAATTTGGACTTCATATGGAAAAATACATGTAATTATTCATATGTAGCGATAATAACTTATAACAACTTCTGGCCTGAGTAGTAAAAGTGAAGTAGCACAACGTGGAATCCTTTTATATGCGTACCTCGTCCAGACTTCGACTTCTTCAGACTCACTGCATAGCAGGGCTTGTTTCACTTCTAACATATGTTTAAGAATTACTTTTGAAAAGTCTTCTTGAAATTTTAAAGTTGTTTTAATTAAAGCAAGTATAATCGCTACAAATTAGTGTGTAGTTTAGAAAACGTGGTGTTTAACAGGACTTTAACATGTGGTAGAGAAAGTAGAAATTCCATTTTTAAGTGCTCTTCTCAAGCATTCAAATGCTTGAGAATGCATTACATTTTCTTCCATTTCAAATCACATTATTTAACTTCATAGCTACCATTTCCATGGCTGTAGGGAA
>NW_010262438.1:61090-85944 GCF_000690775.1 Eurypyga helias
AGAGGAAGAAGGTGAACCCAGTTAGGTGTTGCAGGACTCTGGTAGCTGTCATGACAAATTGTTCATCCTCCCAGAAGGAAAAGAGCTCAGTGGGAGAATCGCTGTGATTCCGTAGTGGCACAGAGTAGATACTGGCAGAACTGGCAGGCAGAATGTGAAAAGCCTTATCATCAGTTACAGGTGTTTTGCATCCTACAGCTTTAGGAAGAAGGTGAACCCAGTTAGGTGTTGCAGGACTCTGGTAGCTGTCATGACAAATTGTTCATCCTCCCAGAAGGAAAAGAGCTCAGTGGGAGAATCGCTGTGATTCCGTAGTGGCACAGAGTAGATACTGGCAGAACTGGCAGGCAGAATGTGAAAAGCCTTATCATCAGTTACAGGTGTTTTGCATCCTACAGCTTTACATTAAATAGGTATTTCTAAGTAATTTTCAGAAGTTCTGCAAACTGTGCCTGACAGCAGATTTTCTTTTTTTCTTGGGACAGCTTCATTGACTGGAATGCAGCTTGTGACAGCCAGTTTTCCAACATGTATTGTCCACTAGAGATGAACGAATATGGTGCTTTCCCAGAAGGTAAGATGAAATAAGGCTTATGAATTATCACTGAGCGTGTTTTTTTCTCTCGCCTCTTGCAGAACAAAAGGCTTGGCTTGTCTATAAACATGTAGGTGCTCATTGCTCAGGGGGACTTTATGGTGTCCCGTGGACTGGGTGCTCTGCAGTAATAAACAATGTCTGCACGTGGTGGATCAGAAGACTTATCTTCGTATGGAGTTACGAAGCCTGAAAAGCCAGTGTACAGCACTCTGTCTGAGAGAAATGGTTGTGACCACATTATTACACAGACTTTTTTTGCACAGTTTTCTTTGTTTTCCCCCTGGCAGGCTGTGTGTGAAACTGAAGGCCTCTTGTGACCAATTACCTTTCCAGGCTAGAGTTTCTTGGCTTGGGAAGTACACTGGCAGCAACCTTGAATTCTTTAGCATTACCTAAGCAATAATTACAGGTCAGGCTACAGTATCACAGGCAGCATGAGGATCCCTTGGGTGCTTGGAGCTGAGGCGTGTTGGCAGCAAAGCCTGGGTAGGCTCTGCCATGCACGTGCTGTGGCTAATAAAGACTGTACTCCAGTAGGGAGATTGCCAACTCTTTATCCCATCCTCCTGATGGGAATTTGTTAGTGGGTCCCTAGTACGGAGTGGCAGTTTTGATAACAGAAATCGTCACGCTTTGCTGTTGTGCTGCCCTGAAGCTGCCTGAAGTCACTGAAGGCTGAGGTTGCTTCCAGCCTGGCTCCCTCCGAGATGGTTCAGTGTTCCTCTACAGACTCTTAGTAGTGTTTATATTGCAAAAACCTCATTTTGTCCTCCTCCTTTTATAAACTGCAGAAAACATGAACTACCCCAGTGGCTTCCCTGGCACTGCCGCAGTGCAGAATACAGCCTTCATTGACCAGAATTGTCCCTCCACCTGGAACGCGCCTCCCAACATGCCGCCTGCCTGGGAGCCCGTCAGTTACGTCAGTTCCACAGTGAGTATTGTCACTGCGAGGCGCTGCCTTCGCATGCCTCTTCAGAGCCTTCCCAGTGCATTCCTGTCATTCCCCTCTCTACTGCTCCCACGTTCTTCATGAATCCCTTAAGGACCCCGTTGTACGTTGGCCTTGGTCGCGTGGTGTTTGCCCAGTTGCTGGTCAGGGTTCTCGCTGGTCCTTGTCTGTGAAATTTTAAGACAGAATGTTTTGCCTGAAAATTAACTACAATCGTCTTACACATGAAAAAACATTTTGGGCTTACGTGGTCTACTGAGACATTTTCCTATCAAAATCAACCTTTCCAGCTGAGGGTAAATCATACAAAGTACTGACAGCAAAACCCAAAGCGATTTGGAAATTGCAGAGCTGAATGGACAGCTGCTCTCAGTGACTTTGACAGGTTTTTTTGATAGGAAATCCAAGTGATTTAAGCAGGATTTCTGCAGATTTTTGGATGCTGGCTTTGACCTGTTATGGTCTAGACTAGCCATGTTTATGTCATCCCATAGTGCAATGCTGTGACTTCTGTTCGAGGTGGTCTTTAATTGTAACCGCCTTCTCTTCTGCTCATATTTCAAAAATCTTCTATTTTAGGATTATTTTTTATTTACAGTAGGTGTATTTTCAATAAAACTCACCAGCTAAAGCAAGAAATAATTCCAGCTGCAAAAGTGAAAATTCTGCTGTGTTCAAAAGGTGGCAAAACTGGTAGAAGACTGTTTCCCAAAATAAACGTGGCTTTACTTCATATTTTATTCAAGAATGCCAGGAAACACAGAAGGTAGAGATTGGAAAATACATTAGATAATTCAGTTCATTTCCCTGTTGAGCTTTTCCCCACAATACATTTCAGTGTTTCATTCAGTTTTAAAAGTCCCAAGACTTCCATGACCTTCTCCGAGAGACTTCCTCGCAGACTAACACATCTTGCCCTCCAGGAGGTTCTTTATAAGCTTTTGAAATTTTCTAACTGAATTCCCTGGCTCCCAATTATAGTCTCTTTTCCATACTGAATACTCCGCTCCTGGTGCGCAGAGTCTTTCAGTACTGACACGTACCTCGACCTCTTTCTTGTCATTTCTTAGGCGTCCTCCTCTTTCAACTCTCAAAGCGTGCACGGTGCTCTTGACACCATTCTTCCATTTCTCCATTGTTTCACAGCCTGACCAGCACTGAATATGGTACTCCCCTTGCAGTAATATTGATGCTGTGCAGGGAGGAGCTCATACGGCTTCGTTTAGCCAAGTGCCTTTGCACACACGCACTAACGCCGCTACTGTATTTTTGGCGACCGTATTGCTTTGAAAACTCATGTGCAGTTTTCTACTCGTGTATTTCCTAAGTTCTCTGCCTAAACGCTGCTTCCTCCCATTCAGTACTACACTTCCACGTTTTCTTTGGCAAGTGGTCCATTTTGCAGCTTCCCATGATGACTTTATCTCGCCCTGCAGCCCTACCTCTCAAGCACCCGAAGCTTGTCTCCGATGTCTGGACTTTTTGGTTCCATCTGGGCACCTCAGAGTGATGTTTATGAAAGCTGCTGCCCTGTCAGTGCCACCACCCAGCACTCGACCCACGTGGAGAACCAGGCGGTTGTGTGTAAGCAGGAATACTACCCGAGGTTTAACCCCTTCCGTGCCTACATGAAATTGGACATATGGACTACAGCAGCCAATCGAAATGCAAATTTCCCACTTTCAAGGGACTCGGGTTACTGTGGAAACGTGTGAAAGGAATTTGATTTAAAAATGTGAATAAAGATGCTTGCAATTTTGATTACTAGAGTAAGCTGGTTGTTGAATAGATTACAATGTTGGTGGATATTTTGGCACTTTTATATTGAAAATAAATTTTTTTTTTACTGAAGTCTGAGGATTCAGTGCGTTTTACAAAGCAAAGCGTGTTCAGGACACTGTTATTGTCAGGTGAAGGCTATAAATTTAAAACTCAGAACTTTCGAAATGATTTAATTTTCAAAAGAATTAAGGATGGTATTAGGTTCCATCCAAGCAAGCATCCACGAACCTGTACTGCACATACTTCTGAAGTTTACATTCTGTGGTATGAACTAGGAGCAGTTTGGCATTTGTGAAGTCCAAACTTACACCCACAACCAATCGCATCTGTCCCAAACAGTGGCACTGGGGACCTACCTGTTGATGCGGATCAGAGATGTTCCTACTGCTGACAGTTATTTGTGGGTGTGAACTTCTGGCAGCAGAAAAAAAGGCTGAATTGTGGCTTGTTTATCTGGCTTCAAAATGCAAGCTGTCACTTGGGCCGTGGGTTGTGCTGTATGGGTGAGTGGGTGTTTCTTCCAGGAGCTTTTCTTGTGAGCAACTCCTGACAGTTGGTGTTTGTATTTTTAGCCTCCATGTCGCAATAGCACTTTCAGTGCATTTAATTGCCCTTGTTTGAAAGGCCAAAGCTTGAACTGGAACAAATATTTCTTTCGGAGTGGAGTTCACACACCACTCTCCAAAACAGAACACCGTTGCGTTAGCGCATGTTATGAGTCTGAATCTTTGTAGTGGGGAAGGCAACCGAGGAAGTGCTGCCACCTGGTTTGGGGATGACTTTTTCCATTGTGCAAGCTCTCTGCTGACCCTTCCCCTAGAGCCCTTTCTTCTCACGTGGCAGCGTGTGTCTGGGCATCTTCACTCCAAGGTGGCAGAAAAAGGGGTTGGCATCCTTGAGATTTGATATGTCCTCGACAAGAGGACTACTTAACCCTGGAGAAGGAGAAAGAGTGATCCAGTAGCATCCTTGTACAGCTGCTTGAAGGATAGCCAGTGAGGATGGTGGGACCGGAGCCTGCGTGGTGGTTGCAGGTGTTACGGCAAATGCAGTGGCTGCAGGTTGGACGTGAGTGACTTCCCGTGGGGCGTGGTGCTGCAGGAGGGTGGTTTGCCCCGAGGGACGGATGGAGGTGTTCAGGACATGGCTGAACAAAGCCGTGTGTGACCTGCTGCGGTGGTGGTGGCAGTCCTGCTCCTTGGGGAAGGTCAGACTGGAGACCACCAGGGTCCCATCACCATTGTGGGGATTCTGTGGACTTCAGCAAATTCCTTACTGTTTGCTACTCTAATGGTTTTCATATTGCCCTTTGAACTCAGGCTGACTGGAAGACAAGAACTCTGTTAACATAATTGGGAGGCTTTCACATTTGTGTTTTTCAAAGGCAGAGCAGAAGAGGCACCGCAAAATAGCTGACAGCCCATGCACAGTGCTACTCGGCAGTCTGAGCTCCCAGGTCTAAATTCCGGCCCTGCCAGCCTCACCATGTTGCTGAGCTGCTGGACCAGCTCCTCTGACTTGCTGGTTGCAGCCAGAAATGCCATCCCAGGTCTTGAAATGTTTCACCAGAAACAGCTCATTTCCATAAAAGATTTGTTTCAGGTGATCGGCAGTTCCTGCAAAGAAAGCTTTGTCGAAAGACACCCTGCCAGCTGCGCTTTCCCTGGCGTTTTGAGTTAGCACAGGAAGAGGCAGCAACTGGGTGAGACGGTCAGAGGCTGCTACGTTTCCCCACTGCCCCTGCGGAAGGTGATCCTCAGCCTTACTTTGGTTTTGATCCCAGAAAAATGGGATGGTCACTGAATGCGTTTCAGAACTGTGGTGGTGTAATGGCTTGATAGGAACTAGCGCCCCGAGTCTTGGGCCGCTTTCCATGACGTGTCGTGCCTGGAGGGGGAATCTGTTTGACTGTGGGGTTTAGCCGTAATTGCTTGTGATTCTGAAGGAAAATTCTCATGCCCGCATGGATTTCGATGCTGCGGAAATCAGCACTAAGCCGGAAGAAGTAGTCGTAACCACTGATGCACTTTCTGTGCGCCTCTTGCCTGGGGCAGGAGACGTCAGGAGGAACGGGTGGGAGTGCGAACACAATAAATAGAGAAAACAAAAAGGTGATCCTTTGGTTTGAAATGCTATCAAGTTCTTTATTCCTTGGGTAATGTTGATTGTTGCATGGCATGTTCATTGGATTTTGGATGCTCAGAGGCACAGGAGAGAAGAGGGGATGTGCAAAGCTGTGCTTATTTAGCTTACCCAGCTCATTCTGTTAATTCCAATAATTGTTTTAAGGAGATGTGTATTTTCCATGCACCAAAGTGGAGCTTCTCCCCAAGTACCAGTGTAAGGGGATGCTTGTCTTGTATCTGCAACAGACTGTAACAACACCCTGCGGAGTTCTGGTTGGTGCTGAGTCCCCATTGTAAGTAACCTGTATGTTCCAGACAGAATAAATCACTGAAAAAGAGGGGAGAAAAAAAAGCAAACCTCCATACACTAAACCAAGCAAAGATGCTGGAGAGTTCAGGGAGAGCAAAAAAAAGTTAGAAATGTTTGGAAAAGAAGACTTCTGTGAAAAAGTTGGTCAGGGTTGTGGAAGTGCCAGCAAAAGACAAGGGAAATGAGCCACAACCAAGTTGAGAAATACTGCTAAGAAGGAAAACAATCATTCTCTTTAATCAAACCAGAACAGATCAAGAAGTAATTCCCCCAGGAGCTGTGCAGTATTAGGCAAAGTATTTCATATAACTTTTCATAACAATAACTAAGGAATGTAACAAGCTCATTAAGGTTACCAGGAATAATTGCTGCCATCGGGAGACATCTGTAGTTTAATTAGCAATCCACTGAATGCAAGTGGGTTGGAGCTCCGTTAAAAACCATTCCTCCTACAGTCAAGGGGAAGATGAAATAAATATTTCCACTACAAAATTCTTTGTACCGAAATGTTTGTGATTCTGCTGGAGTGAAACCGGAGAGGTTGCTCTAAAGACAGCTCATTGGCGTGAGCAAAAATAATGCCCAATGTTTGTGCCACAATGCTTGTGCCAGGAATTCCCTTTGGCGGGATCAGGAGCTTTGCTGAGCTCTGAAACTGGTACCGTGTTTCTGAGAACTTCAGCAGCAGCACTTCTCTGTTACCCTGCGAAACGCTTAAGATTGCCAAGGGAAAAACAATGCCAGTGGACAAGAGGGATAGCTTGCATGGGTTTACCAGTAGGGCTGGTTATGAGAGAGAGGGAAATCATGAGTGGTTCCTAGCTCGCAGGGTTGATTTCTATCCCGCTGCAAACACTGCATGAACTCGGGATGTTCAGTGTTTTCTTGAAAAGACTTGGGAGAAGTGACAGCCACCCCTGCCCCCGGCTCCCAGCGGGTTTCTTGGATGTGCACTGGGAACTGGGGGTGCCAAGTTAGGCTGCCCTTGGACCAGACATACAGGACATCTGGGCCAAGCCTGCCTGGTTTGTCCTGAGTTTCCATCCTGGAGCCAGGGAATATTCCTGGCACATTCGTGAAGGTTCGTAGGTACTGTGGGAGACTGCGTTGGGATAAAGGCAGAATCTGCTGCAGGAGTGCTCGGCTGCCCTTTTTTCGGTAAGTGGGGCTGGTACGGTGTTGAGCTGCTTCTGGAGGGAGGGATTGGACTGCCCAGCAGCACGGCTGCCGCCGGTCCGGCCTGGGAGCCAGGTTTAAACCGCTTGGGAGCACAGCCTGGCCAGACCAGGCTGCAGATCGCATGTGCGAGGTTCAGAGCACGCAGGGGAGGGGACAAGCCCCCGAAGCAGGCTCACCCGGGGAGCGCAGCTGTTGCTCGCTCTCACGACCTTGTCACCAGCACGGTGGCAGTTGGTGGGTCTGTCCCACAGCTCCTCCAGCGGGACCTGGGCGTGCCGGACAGTCCGAGCCGCTCCAAGGGGCCATGACCAGTGAACAGCTCCTTGCACTTTCAGAAACGATCAGCTGAGACATCTGATTGCCACGGGGCAAATGAGCTCATTAAAGCGAGCTGTTAACTCTCTTAATCCACGGAAGGGGAGGAAGCAGGGGAGGTGCTCACCACCTGTGGTGGGGCTGGCAGCGCCTTCAGATCCAGCACCCAACCTCTGCCTCTGGAGAAGTCCTGGTGTTGCCTGGGAAGACACGGCCTCAGCAGCACTGCAGGTTCTCCCTTGGAGCCAGCACCACTGTCCTGCCAGGTGAGCTCTTGGCTGGGCTTTGTGGTGGTAGGCTGGGTGTTGGTTTCCAGCCTTTGCTTTCTTCCCTTCCAGCCTTGGGGAATACCCGCTGTTTATTTTTCTTAGTCATCCAGTCACCTCCATCTTCCTTGGCCCTCTCCATGTGCTTGTTTGGCTTTCAGCAGCTTGTGGAAAAGGTGCACGGCACCTCCCTGTCACTGTGGGTGTTTTACTCATACCTCTGATTGCCCTATCCCACTGTTCAGTCTGCCTGCTCACCTCTGGGGGAAATGGCTCGGAGCAGGGCTTGGTCACGTCCTCTCCTGCAGCACCCTTGGGTGGGTTAGGGCTCACTGTCTCCCCAGGACCCTTGCTGCAGCCGTCCTCTGTCCCAGTGGCAATGCAACACTCAGCCTGCCTTTCCGACAGGCGGGTGGCTGGCAGAGGTAGGTGTCCCAGCTGGGGAAGGAGGTCACTGGTGTCAGCTGGGGTCGTTGCCCAGTCCTGTGCTGGAGGATGCTCATCTGGGTGAGACCCAGCGATGCTCCCCATCTCTGCGAGCGGGGGGGTGTGATGTGGTGGGAGGCAGCGGGCAACCTCTGCTCTGCCCTGTCGTGGGTGAGTGACAAGTGGAGCGGGCTGAGGATTTATTGTCCCAGCCCTATGAGGCCATGTTGCAACGGAGGTCCTGGGAGCTCGCACCCGCCTCTGCTGCTCATCACTAATGCCCAGACACAAGGCGCTCCCCCGCTGTTGAAAGCTGAACGTGACCGCTCCTCCCTCCATCTCTGGAGTGGGTTTTCCCGCAGAAGATGTCTGTCCGTGCCTGCCTGACAAAAATGACGCCTTTGTTGCTGTGGGTTGCGCACCATGCAGCTCGCTTTTTCTGTGACCTCTGCTGTATTTCATTTTCTGCAGCTCTTCAACAGCAGCAGCACAACCCATCAAACCCCTTCTAACTCCGGGGTTGTTCTGAAGGGCAGCTGTTTCTGGCTGTCGTCGTGTGTGAGAGCTGCTCCCTGGGCTGTCAGGGGTTTTAGCAGCCTTTTTTCAGAGGTGGTGGTTGTTCGGCATTTCCATGTGACCCTACGCACCTCTCTGTGGTTTTTGTTGTTTGGAGGCTGCCAGCAACCTGCGAGAGGAGGGACTGTGCTGGCCTGGAACAAGGGGCCTCCCCAGCATATGCACTGGTGCCAGATGAGCTGCTCTAGCTGGTGTGGATGAGCTGCTCATCTAGCACAAACCGGTTATTTAATCACTGTCAGCCAAGCTACCAGCAGCCAGGCTTGGCTTGCGAGCGAGTGCGTATGTGTACGTCTCTTGGAAGGAGCACATCACCTCCACGAGTGACCAAAACGCCCCTGTCCTCTTCAGCAAACCCAACTCCCGTGCGCTGATTTTGGAAGGTGACAGATCATCCCCCTGACCATCCCCGTCGTGCTTTGGGGTATGGCTGGGGGCGACATGCTCCGCCAGACTCCCTTTCTCCGACTGCGCTGGCAAAGCGCTTGCTTGGTTAGCTGGGAGCCATTTGTTTGGTTTTAATTTTGACTGAACGTACAATTCGCGAAGGGAAGCGAACGCTCCCGCACGTCTCTGTTAGCACAGATGTGGGGGAAGCCTGCACGCCGGACCCTCTCTGGGTCGGTGGGAGACACGGTACGGGGCCATCTTGGAGCTAGGAATAACCTCCTTCTCACGCGATGTCGAGGTGCTGCAGTGATGCGCTTGGCCAACAATGTCCTACGAGAACCTGCTACGATTGCTGGTTCTGATTTAGGGAGAGAAATGTTTCACTTCGTTTGCGCACCACGGCCTTGTTAGATGAAAGGTGTTTTTGCAGTGCGGCGTAGGAAACACCGGAGAGTGCGAGACAGATGTTGAAGCTGATAAGGGAACCTTGCAGAAACGGCAGAAAACCCCATAAACCTTCACACCGTGATCTTCAGGCCTGTGAGACGGCGGCGTGGCTGTGGGAACTTGTCGCTTTCTCCTCAGCGGCGCTGGCGTGAGGAGGGCACCACCTCAGCGGCATCTTGCACGCAGGCTGGTTCGCCCGTCCTCCAGCCTGACCCCCCATGGCACACAGACCTCCCACTCGGGGTACGTGGTGTTTGTGAGGGAATGGAAAATGACCTCACTGCCGGCCTGTTTCCGGAGCAGCGTGGGAAGCCCTCTCTCCCCCTCAGCTCCCCTCCTTCCCATGCTTTTCAGCCACGCGATCTGTGGTTTGGGGTGTAAATGGTTTCTGGAGCTCAGCGGTGGTTTCGTATTGATCCGTTCTTTCCAGAGCTGCCCGCAGGCCGCTCGGTCTCTCCGCAAACAGCAAGCGGTTGTTAGTGTGAGTAGATGCCAGCCCTGTTTCCATTGATGAAAGGCTCTCCTAAATCACAGCTTGTGTACCTCCTTCGCTTATTCGATTTTAATTAGGCACCTACCACCCCTTCCCGTTGGCTAAGGACCTCAGGCATGCGCTGGGCGAGCTGCTGGCCTCCCACCGTTAGTGCTGCGTTCAGTTCACGCACTCGCCAACTGACTTTGACTAACGAGTTTCATTTGTTCCCGTCTGTATGTCCTTGGCATGCCGTGAGCTTTCCAGAGCTGCAAGAAATCGAACCATAGGTATTTCCTACTTCATCAAGGCTCGGCTGTCCAATCCAATGGAGCAGGGATTACCTGATGGCAAAGCGGAAACCTGGGAGACGAAGACCTGATGGAGATGCTGGGGGTGGACAGCCTGTGGGGGCTGAGCTCCCCATGACACAAGCTTTTCCTGCCTGTTTTGCCTTCAGGGCAAGGGTCACAGCAAGGTTATGTGTTTCCCTTGTAATAGCTGAACTTGACGACCCAGGGCAATACCCATTAGGGTTATTGTGGAAGCCCTTGCCTCGCTGCATCATGAAGGAGAGAGAACTCTGTGCCTTTTATAGATGACCTGTGTGTTCCCTGGTTGGTGAAGAGTTGTTTGTTTTTTATAGGACAGGAACCTTCTGGTTCACATGAAAGGTTTTTAATAATTTATCAGTTTAAGGACTAAATTTTGTCACACAGTTTGTTGAGGACCAAATAACAGCTTATAGAAATGCTTCAAAATGCTTAAGTGAGATATGAAGTATTTGTTAACCCTTACTTATTAGTTTTAGTAGTATAATATAAGCCTGGTGTATCCCCCAGAATGACTGACATGACTGAAGCTCAAGAAGCTGCAGGTTTGGTTTTGGTTGCAAGAAGCTTACGTGCTACTTGTTGGAATAGAGAAGCCTGAAGCCTAACCAGGGCAGTATTTTTTTCCCTGAAGAGGCAACCTGGGAGATGCACAAAAGGCTCCCAGATGGCCTTCTGCCCAACCTTCTCCTTGCTTTCTCTTGACTTAGTCCTTTGTCTGCATGAGGAGCCTCATCCACAGACCTGTCAAGCAGGAGTTCGGCTGTCTTGGCCAATGTATCGCTGATATTTTGTGTAGAGAGAGTTTGTAGAGAAGTCCTCAAGAGACGGAGTATTGAGTCCCATAAAAAGGAAACAGATGGCACCAGTTTAAAAAGTTAAGTGGTTTTTAACTAGTCTAGTAACTAATGTTCCTGTATACCTACAAAAATATTACTGTTTTATCTTTGCAAAGATCAAAAGAACAACTTTGAAGCATTTGCCAGGCACACACAGCCATGCATTTTAATAGATGACAGACCAAATATATCCTTACAGTAATACGACTGACTTGCTGATTTCAAATTCCCCAATGGTATTTCTGCAGTGAATAAAACCTAATGACTGCTCTGTTGGGGTATTTTGGTTGGTGGTTTGGGGTTTTTTTAATTACTACTACTGTGGACGCAGCGTTGCCTCAAACATACTGCAGATATTAAGAGAAGTCTGCAAGCCTGGGATCTGAGAGAGCTCGGTAAGGAAGCGTTCCGTGAGAGGAAGAAGTAGGAAGCCTCTGGAGCTGCCGAGCTCTCCTCCGGGGGCTGAGTATATCAGCATCCCTGCCTGTATAGATCAACCCGCTTACGCGTGGGTATCTGTTTTAACTTCCAGAAAGAGATTGGAGAAGTAAGACCACACCTGACTGAGATTAGTACAAGCTGACTGTGTGCTGCAATGTGGTCTCTTGGACAGGTTGTACGTATGATGTCTAATGTGGCTGAACCCACGGGAACTGCAGCACTGCCCAGCAGCAAGCGCAAATGTTGTGTGTCAGCTGCTGCAAACTCAGGAAACTGTCTTCCAGTTGTGCCATTTATTCTGAAAGCTGTTTTCCAGTTGTACAATTTATTCTGAGGGCAGAAGAGGCCATTTCTCCCAGGCTAGAATAAACCTTTTGGAATCCAGGCATTTTTAGAGTTAGTTGAGCTAAAGCTCGCTCTTACGCGAGATGCCAGTTTTTATTGGGTTGTCTGCAACACAGCTGCTTCTGCTTCCCACAAACACTGCACCCTGCTTTAAAGTCCATCCCTCCCCTGTGCCTCGCTGCTCTGCTCGTTAAGCCAAACCCCGTGCTATCGGAGGGGAATGCCCCTGCCCGTGCCATGACTCTTGGCTCCTTCTGTCTCACTGAAACTTGGCTCCCCAGGACACAGGCTTCTGTTTCATTTGCCTGGTTTGTTTGTTATGGGCATGTTTGTTTGATTTTAAGGAGTCTAACCTTTCACTTAGCTTGACTGAAAAGGATAGTGGAGATGGAAATACAGAGCTCAGTTAAGAAACCTCTGGATCTGGTAACGGTACCTTTCCTCTGTGCTCCTCATCAGAACAGCCGGGAGTCGTTTCCAGAAGGCCTGTGCAAGAAACTGGAGGTCAATGCCACCTCCACAATCTGGGCAAAAAAAAAATCTGTGGCAGGGATGTTTTATCAAATCCAGTCTTATCCATTAGACTTTAACATGTGTCTCTTACAATAAAGAGAGAAGGAATTTAAGTCAGCTTTCTCTTGGTATGTAGATCATCAGTAGGTCACATTTAGTGACATTTCTAATGTGCTGTAAGAATGAGACAAACCTCAGTGATCACAGAGGGAGAGATTAGGGCAGAATCTGAGATACCACTGCCCCTTTAGGCCTGTCAGAGTTTAGTATTTAGTCTCAGGTGTCCCATACTCAGCTGGCACCTGATAACTGGAAGCCGGATACCACAGTTCCTGTTGGCGCTCTGAGGATGCTCAGGATGTCTCAGTGGAGCTGGTGCTGACTATCTGTGCTGGTGTCCTGTGGTTTAACCTCTTATTCTTCTCTCCTCTGCCCACCTCTTCTGCAAGGCTTAATCCAGTTCCTAATCACCTGGTTCCTTCAGAAAGCATGTCCAGAAGAGGAGAAAGTAGCACCTCCTCTTCTTCCATATCTCAGTTGTAGGAGCGTTTACAAAGGTTTGTGGAGTCCTCGGGTTCCAAAAATATCCCTTCTGCTGTGGGACTGGAGCAGGCATGGAGTATGTGCCCTGGTTTTCTGTACGTATCCTGCTTGTTGTAGGAAAAAGAGCAAGTGTGACAGCTTTTCTCAGTGGTTTCCCCCCGCCACAGCTTCTCAGACAGAAGATTACAGCTTTCCAAAGCCAGTGCCTCTGCATGCAGGGGCAGCCTTGTCCTGCTGCCCCCCAGACGCAGGCTGGGTTGAACGTACATGCTTGCAGCAACCCAGCTCTCGGCCGCATCCCACCAGGGCATACAGGGTGCTGGGGCATCTCCTTGTTCTCCAGCCTGTCCCATCTGCCCTGGAGGAGGGGGAACGGGACAAGGAGGGGTGGATGCAAGCCCCCCTCCGGACAAACAGCCCTGCAGCACCACAGTGCCTTCATTACCTGATTTCCTCTCTGAAATGCATTAGGGGTCCATCTAACCACGGAGTAAGTACAGCACAGCTTTGGCTAGAAAGCTGTTCTTTTTCATGCCCAGAGTTGTAAGGAAAAGCAAGTGTTGGAGGGGCAGGAAAACACCTGGCTGAACTCTGGAGCGGGAAGTGCACAACTGTAAGGACAGAACAGGACACTGAAGCCTGAGAGGCAGGGATGGCAGCCTCCCATCCCCCTGTGCCTCGAGGGCAGCTGGGGCGAGGCCCTTGCTCAGCCTGGAATTTCCAAATGCTTGCGCAGGCTGGCAGGGCGGCTGTTGCACAAGGCTGGCTGCCCCAAGGCTGGCAGAGCCCTGCCAGCTCCCCGCCAACCCCCCATCTTGGCTGCCTCCCATGTTGGGGGTGTTCTTCATGCCTGACTGCTCCCCACAGGGGTTTAGATCCTCTTGGAATGCCAAGATCTGTCCCGAGTAAGGCTTGAAAAGACACAGGAAAATCTAGTAGTAATGGCCATTTATTTATTTTGGGGTGTTTCCTGGTTTCAGTATTATGCAGCATTTACCGAAGATGACCAGCCAAAGTAAACCACCCGGGTGAAGAATTGCAAACGAAAAGGCCGGCTGCATGGCAAAGCTGGTCCCCGGCCCTTGGGTGCTCCGGTGGTTTTGGATCAGATCCTGCTCGCTTGCCGTTCTCCTGCAGGTAGGCTTACGAGAAGTCGCCCCAACGTCAACCTACCCCCGTGCGCGGCTGCCGGCGGCAGAAAGCGTGGGCAGGTCTGGAAAGCCTCTCTAGCGGGAGGATCACTGTGCCCCCTTGTTAACATCGGCAGCGTGTGTACTCATCGTCGTGCTAGCAGGGTTAGGGAAAACGAGCGGGGAGGGATTATTTTGTGGTTGGTGGCATTCTTGGGGGATGAGGGCGTTTCTTTTGGGGACTTCCAAGCAGGAGGAAAGGCAGAGCGGAGCACAACACAGCTCCTTCAGGGCTGGGAGGCTGTCGCGGCAGGAGGAGTGTTATGGAGCCAAAATGGATGGAAACACTCCCTTCTCCTTTAATCCAGTTGCAGACCTGATTTACGCAGGGTGAGTCAGTGGTATCACTGTTGTCCTGTTACTTGGTGACAAGTTATGAGCTCACAGTTTTCTTTGTCCAGCAAACCAGCTTGCCAGCTTGTTGCTGAGTTGCCTGGGAAAAAGAAAGGGCCATCCAGCCTGGAGACAGCATTTCTCCACCTGCAGAAACAGGGAACTAGTCAAACTCATTCACAGGCTGTGTTTCATCCTGAGAAGTGTCAGGAATACTTATTTTTACAGAAAAATTTAGACCTCTGAACAGCAGGGGAGAAGAGTGCAGCCTGCCTTCACCCACCACTAACTGCATTATTGTTAGACACTTTTGAAAGACGTTATTCAGCTGGAAGGCTTTGCAAACGTCAGAGAGGGCACTATCAGATGGAACCATGGAGACACCAGCGAGATGACCGAGAGAGTGTCCTCCTAACAGAGCGTTCTGCATCTCGGTATGCTTTGCTCAGACTTTTGGTGCCAGATGTGAGCCAGGACAGAGTATTCAAGGAACCATCCCCAGAGAAATTAAGTACTCCATAGGACTCATTTTAAGGGAAATCTGTTGAAACTATTAATCATGGAACACACAGGAAATTAATTTTAAAATTATGTCATAAAAATAGCACATGAAAGAAGTGCAAATGTAACATAATTTCTATAAATAGAAAAAGATCTTTATACTGTCACTTGCGTAAGTTATAAGCTGAAAACAAACCAGGTGGCTGTCTGTTGGGTAAGAGTAGCTAAACACTGGATGCTAAGACCCAAAGAAACAAACTTCTTGTGTCTACAGGTGCAAACCTCACGGTGAGTTCGGTGCTGGAGGAATATCACCCAAACAGATAGAGGGTAAGAGAGCACATCTGATTTGGTGGCCTTACCCACAGCACACCAGAGGTAAGGTAGATGTTTTATCACCCTGTGGTTATCTCTGAACCAACTTATCCTTGTCCAGCTGTCAAGGTGAAATTTGGGGTTTTTTTACTTGGGTTTTTTGCCTGTGATATTTCCTTTGATTCCTCTTCCTTTGATAATTCTTCTGTCCCAAAGCTGCAAACTGCAGAGCAATTTACTTGAAAGCATGAGTTACCATGCACCCTACACTTATGAGGGATCTACAAAAGCCTTTTTAACATTGCTACAACTTCGTGTATCAATCTTTTTGTAAGTTCCCTACTTGTTTTCCAGTGAAGAGCAGTGGTATTTTTGTTGTTTTCTGTTGCCCCGTGCTTGCAATGACCTGTTTCACCAGATTTTTGGTCTCTGATGGAGTTCCTATGTCCTGCTAAAAGGCCTACAGGGTCAGCAGTGTTTCTGGGCCATCGCTGTTGGAGTAAAGGGGCGCTGCTAAGAAAAGACTATTCCCTCTTGAGCCCATGCCACTGCTGCATGGCCTGTGCTCCCTTTCTTCAGAAAGACACCATGACCTGGCAGCAACTGCTGGGTTGAAGTGAAACCTGAAGAAAGCAAAGCACAACACAACATTTCCCACTGAAGCAGTTGACTGCTCTGGGAGAGCATGGTCAGCTGCATCAGGGCTTGATGCAAGCATGTCCCAACCATCCTGGCTGCATCTGTGTTGCCAAGGCACAGCTGTGCTCTATATGGCACGTTCAGGTACCTTTGTTTGGATGTTGGAGAGGAATCCAACTCAAAGTTTGTAAATGTGGGTATTTCACAGTAGTGGAAAGCACCTTGTTTTAGGGGTTCATGCCCTAGTATGGGGTGTTTCTGTGGATACTGTGATGAAAAAAAAAAAGGCATCTTGAAGCAGAAGAGTTACACAGTCTGTTCTGAATCTATCGTTACTAAGCTGGTACTGCTGCACTCAAGAAAACCTACAGAAGACCAAGAAATGCAATCTGAGGATAATTTAGGGGGAATGGTTAAAATAGCTGAGGGTGTACTTGAAAATCAGCTTGGGATGTCTGTTTTCAATCATGTTCAAGTCTGGAAAGTCAGAGAATGGTCAGATATTCGAAATATCTAATTATTTGAAGATGTTTTGGTGGCTCTGTCAGAGCCAGCACACACTTTTCAAATACTTACTGACATCGTTTTATGTTCAGGATTTTAATTTTTAGTAAAAATGATTTTTTTTTCCCAAGGGTGTTTATGACTCAGCTATATTCAAGCTTCTAAAAAGTTGGTTTAAGAAATTATATAACTGCAAAAGAACACAATAGAAAAAATCCCTACAAGAAACTCATGAAACATGTCATTTTTCCTGTAAAGAAAAAAATGTAGGAAATAGCTCATCAAATTTTTTTTCCTGATTTTTTTTTTTTTTTAATATGGAGCTTTGGTGGGTGATAAATCAAGAAAAGTACCTGCACTCAAGGAAGAGCTTCTGACATCTTGAATAACTGAAACTAAAGATTTAGAATGGACTGTTTTTCTCTTTCTGAAATGCACTGTCATGTCTGAAATATTTCACAGCATCAGATACAGAGGGAGACAACAGTTGAATGCAAAGCCTGAACTACCTGTGCAAAAATACATCCTGGCATTGTCATTTTTGGAACAAATACAAAAATTTAGATATTTTTATGGAATATGATAATGATCTGATTCATTTCCTGCTCAGATGCTTGCCCAACTGTTAAACAGATTTTTTTTTTTTTTTTTTTTTTGTATAAGGAGCAGTTAAATATGTATCTCTGCATCCCAACCCAGTGTTTTCCATCTCCATACAGGAAACAAACTGTAGCTTGTTCTGCAATGGCTTGGTCCCATTCCCAGGAATGTTTCCCTTCCATTAAAAAAATAGGAAAAAAAGCAAGCACTTTTTCAGTGTATTAGCACTAGATAGTCCCAGGCACAAGACATGTGTCCATGCATTCCTCTCACCAAAGCAGCACAAAGCTTGCTGGACCTCTCCCACACTGAAGTGCACTGACATGCATGTCCCAGCCTCTCTTGAAGGAGTTTTTCTTTGGAGCTGAGTGAAGCTGTATTTGTTCCTTACGGGAAATTCCAGTGCCGGGATGCTGAACCCTAACTTCCTCACAACAGCCTGCCAGTGATGGCTTGTACCCGGTGGGCTGTGACAGGGTATTTTCTTTCCTGGTGAGCTCAAATGAAGCAGAATCCGTTCAACAGCAAGCATAAGCGATCCCATTCCCCTCTCTTCCTGACCCTCTGTAGTGCAGCCTGTGTGTGAGCACTACAACCCTGGGGTACCTGCAGCCACCCCCATGGCCAGGGACACAGTAGGACTGTCAGAGCATGAGGATGCTTGGTGCCTCCTGGGAGGCCAGAGCTGAGGGAGGTTGCAGCTCTGTCCGGAAACGTGCTAAATCCTTGTTTTGAAATAGGAATGGCCCCTCATTTTCTTAAAAACTGGCAACATGTTTTTTGTCTCCAAGTACCTCCCTGGGCAGCCCGTAATGGAGAACTCTGTCGTATAGTTTGGAATACAGCAAAGCAAGCCAGTCAACAACACAAGCGTGCGAGGTTAGTAGAGCAAAGAAAAGAAGTCCTTTGAAAATAGTAAGTTGGTGGCAGTTTAGAAAGCTACAGAAGTATTTCCTGAATGTGTCTAAAAACCTCTAGCTTTGTGCATGGATGATATCGAACCAATTAACACTATGAAAATCACAGAAAATCTATTAAAAGAAAATGTGTTTTCCAGTTTATGTCTGGTTTAGGAGATGGATCCCCAGCAGCACCAAGCTGGGAGCCCCTTTGCCAGGGGATGAGAGGTATATTTGGGCTGGCCTCCGAGGTCCCAGTGCTGTGAATTTCAGGTTTCAGGTTCCCGACTCCTACCACCTGATGAGGCTCCCTCTGGAGATCCAAGGTTATGAATATGGGAAGTAATAAGGGATGGTACAGCCAAGCTAGCCTGTAAGAAAAGTGGACATCAAGGCCGCTCTGTAGGCCTCTGTCTGAGTCTTAGGCACTGTTGTAGTTTAACCCCAGCTGGTAACCAAGCACCACACAGCTGCTCACTTGCCCTCCCCTCTCCTCTGGTGCGATGGAGAGAGAGAGTTGGAAGGGCAAAAATAAGAAGGCTCATTCATTGAGATAAGAACAGTTTAATGTTTGAAATAGAAAAAAATAAAATAGTGATAATGATGATGATAATAATGTTAATAATAAATTGTAGTGAAAATAAAAACAACAAAAAGAGAGAGAGAGAGAGAAAACCCAGGAAAAACAAGTGATAAAACCGCTCACCACCCACCAACCAATACCTAGCTAGTCCCTGAGTGGTGGTCACTGCCTCTGGGCCAACTATCCTCAGTTTATATGCTGAGCATGGTGTCATGTGGTGTGGAATGTCCCTTTGTCCAGTTTAGGTCAGCTGCCCTGGCTGTGCTCCCTCACAGCTTCTGGTGCACCTCCTCACTGGCAGTGCATGGGGAGCTGAAACCTTGACTTGGTGTAGGCACCGCCCAGCAACAACCAAATCATCAGTGGTTATCACACTATTCTCATGATAAACCCCAAACACAGCACAGTTTCGGCTACCAGGAGTAAGTTAACTCTACCCAGCCGAAACCAGGACAGGCAAATGCCTCATTGTTTGGTTCATATCCCTGCCTCTTCTCTGGGAGTTGGACCCCTCTGCAGGGATGCAGGAAGCCCTGGGTGGCACTCAGAGGAAGTTATACTCAACCAGATGTATTTCCAGACAGACCACTCCCCGAGGCGTGCTGGGGGAGTTTCCTCAGTTAGTGGTAACAGCTTTATATTTTGCCTTTCTCCCTGCAGCATGCCAGGAAGTCCCATGGCAGGCACGATCGTACAGGGACACCTTTGATCCCGCTGCATGTCCAGCGTTTGTGTGTGGCTGAGCTACCTGTCGGCATACTTGACTGGTGTCTGGCCCCACGCAGCTCGGGGGGGGCAAGAGCGATGGCTTGAGGGACCCGTTCTGGGTGAGTTGTCTCCAAGTTCTCATTTTGGAGTAACAAATCCATGCAATGCTGATAATGGGGTTTTGTGTGTTTGTGATAGTGGTCTTCAGAAAAGGGTGCCCAAACTTGCTACGCTATTCACTGTTTTACAGCTGTGTATTAATGGAAAATTCTAACGTTCCTGTCAGGAACAAATTGTTTTCACCCGCTTAAGGAAGTGCAAAGTAAGAAAGGAACTGTGTTGTCCAGCTTTGTCTCACATGCAGGCTGATTTCTGTTGATGCAATTTCCTCTGGAGTCAGAAACTCAACAGGACTATTTTGGAATAAATTAGGGGGTTTCCCTTGTTGAGTCTTGCTGATGAATCTATTCCAGAAAAACAAAACTTTCCATATTATTAGAATAAGCTTTGGTGTCAGCCTGCAAACTTCCCTGCTAGCTGCTCCTCTGTTAAGGCAGCAAATCAGTGTCATGTTATTCTGATTGAATGTTTTCAGGAAGGTTATGATAAAAAAACCCCTCCAAGCCTGCTGCCTTGGCAGAGGCAGTCCCAAAGGCTGGCTGTTGAATGAGTCACCATTTACACAGCATTATTATGCGCTGCCACAACAGCAGGGCGAGGATAGCCCAGAAGAAAAATAAGGGGAATCTGCTCGCTTGCATTTAAACTTTCAGTCTGAAGATCTAACCAGGGGATTGAGCTGCTGGCAGGGTAGGCCTGACACGGAACATGACAAAGTTAGAGTTGTTTATTTTTCATTACAATGTTCCTTTTTGTTGTAGTTTGAAGATGAATACTCCAAGCCCTGCGAGTCAGATTAAAGCATAGGCACCAGCAGTGCATGCCAAGACTCTGCTTCCAGGATCATGAAAGGATGCCAAACCATTCTGCTTTCAATTACATGAGTATTATACCTTCTGCTCCAAAGAGTGCAAGCACAGATTTGGCCGCTTTTCCTCGCAAGCCATCTGCAGGGGGGGTTAGGAGAAGAGTGCCCCGGGCTCAGCCTGGCTGGCACCGCTGCGGCAGAGCTGATGTGCTGACACATCCTGGTTACCAGGGGTAAGTATCAGGAATTGTTTTTGAGCTGCTTGCAAAGGTTTGGAAAGCGTTTCTGCTCGTATCGCAGGCTGGGCAACAGTTCGATGACCTTCCTCCCTCTTCTTCAGCCTTTTTTCAAGGCAGGAGTCTGGGGCAGGGTGTTGCCTGGGGTGGGCCCCTTCTGCACTGCTCACTCCTCCTTTCTCAGCAGAAAAGCAGAAAAGCAGCTCTGAGTGTGAATGCTGACATACAGGACGAAAGAGAGGAAGGGAAGGGCTGGGCTGGGCTGCAGGATCCTCTCATGTGGCACCGGGAAGGGGCAGTGCTTTAGAGTGCAACATGTCAGTATGCCCTGGTACTGCAGGAGATGGAGAAGTTGGTACCTCTGGCTGGCAGAGGGGCGAGGGCTGCAGACCTCTAGCAACCGGGGTCTGATCCTAAGGCCGCGTTCCCTGAGTAGCACAATGCAGTTGCAGAAAGTGGAGGCAGTGGGGTTATAACAGTGGAATAACCCTTCTTATTCTGCTGACAGACTGAGAACTAGTGTTTCCATTTCGTTTGTGGGTTTTGATCAGCAAAAAAACAGCGGGCTTCCGTCCCATATAAATAGATTTCTATCTCTACAGCTATTTGGGACAACACCTATCTAATGCAGATCCCCGTGGCTGGTCACTGCCTTGTCTAGCAGCAGAAGTTTATGGGGTGGGGAAGGAGGGTGGTGGCAGGAGCCAGTCCCTCTGCCAGCTGAGGCGATGCAGGGACCCGCCACCACATTGCGGGAGGCAGGGATTTCTAGCAGGCTGTAGCTGGGAGTCTGGGAAGCGCCAGCTGAGGGAAATGCATGCTTCTTGTGCTGCTGCCAGATAAACAGGAACATGTAAAGTGGGAGAGCTTCAAAAATGATGACCACAGCTCTGTCTCAGCCCTATCTGTCTGCTGGCAAAGGCTTGTGTGGCATCTCTGCTGGGAACATCTGCAGTTACAAAAGCACAGGCGTGTTGCAGATCTGTGCCCTTCTGCTGGGAAAAAGTAATGTACAGGCACAGGTGGAGGTATGTGCCTTTTTTAAACACTATAAAAGAGAAAGGATAATTGTAGCTTAAACTTGGAGGAGGAGAGAAAGCACCCACAAGTGCAACTTTGATGCTACACATGCAGTTACTCTGGAGAAAAAGCAGATGAATGGTATTCTCACCTTAAAAGATAGCATTTTTCTCCTACATTAGACTCTGATTTCAAAAAGAAGTTGTTCTGAATCCAGCCTGCAGCTCAGTTTGGAAGCTGGTGCTCTGGGAGGTAGCTGGCTGGTACCTTCCCCCTGTGTGTGGGGCAGCTTGTGGAGGGCATTTCTGGCCACCCTGGGCATGTTCAGACCTTCCTGACTCTGCATAACCGATAAATCCTGACAAATTGACCTAGACCGAGAGAGAAAAACGTGTTGCTTGTAGACTTTTTTCCTTACTGATAGAAACAAGCAGAAGGCCATCCTGATTTCCTGGCAGTTTGAGCAGCTTGCTGAAATTAACTGCTTGGTTTGTGACCTGAGGCATGGGAAGGTGGTCAGGGTCACTCTGGTGTTCTCTTTCTGAGAAGCTGAGAAGCGTGATGAGAGTGGGCTGAGCCTGGATGTTACGAAGTAGTCAGTACTTCTGAAAAAACAGCTGGTGCCTGCCTTGAGTCTTCACAGATGCATGATGGTGAAGCTGTAACGCACAAAAAAGCATGCCCACTATGTATTCCATGAAGTTTATGGCCTCATATGTGGTTGTCTTCTTCAAAGCTCTTCACAAATGTAACTACATTTATCAAAGACTTGCTATTTTGATGACAAAAACATATAGGAGCGGGTCACATCGAACTCAGAATTAACACTTTTAAACATTTTGAAAACTGCAAGACTTCCCTGTTGAAGAACAAGGACCAGGAAGCTGATGATATCCTTTCACTAAAACACCATTTCCCTTCTCTGCTGTCTCCCACAGCTGCCCTGTCGCTATTTTATCATCTTATCATCTATCCTCTGTAGCAGACAGAAAATACAAGGGTATCTCAGAATTTCAATTACTTTTTTTGGAAAAGCTTTGACTTCTTACCCTAACGTGCAACGCTAATTTTAATGTGGTGAGAGTGAAGGTTGTTATGAGACACACTTGGGTTTCTGCCTGGGCTTTGCCAACCTTGAGCACGCAGATGCCAGCGAGGGCCCACTGACACTTTGCCAAGCAGCTGGGAGGAATTGGTCTGTCTGTCTGCTGTCAGGCAGGTACCTCTTGGTGCAAACGGGCAGTAGGTCATGACGATTTCTGCTCACGGACAAAAAAACCTGGAAATGGCAGTAGGAAGGTTTGGTGTTTGAATTTAATGGCTTTCCCTTTCAGAGCTAGTAAGAAGACTCCCTACCCCTTCCTGCAGGCAGCACACTTGGCCATTTGACCAGCTGTGTGTTTCCATTCAATCAGACTAAAATAAATATCATTGAACCTCCACTCTCAAAATTGCCTTGGGATGCTTCCTTTCAAACTGTGCCTCCTTGTTCAGACAGAATATTGTTCCCATTCTTATACGTGTTCCAGTTGTTGATAACATATGACTTCAGTATCCTAGGAGATGAAATGATACTGTTTCTCTAGTACTCTCTTTGACTAAATAATTTAACTGCACCGTTTACGTAAATACAGATATCAATCTATATATTGATAGCATTTTACAGAACATACACAACATTATAACATGGCTGTGATGAGATGTTCTGTTGCTCTGTACAGTTAACGCAGCTCGCCAACACACCAAATAATAAGCATTAAAAGTAGAGCTACATGGAGGTGAATGCAGTTCTGCCTAGGAGCTATTTAAGGCTGGAGGAAGCGATGGTGAAAGAATGACTTGCGCAAAATGGTTGCATCAGCCTTTCCAGTGGCGGGTGACGACTGACAAAAGGAGAGAGATCTGCCACTGAATTTCAGATTGCAAAGAAGAGAGTGTAGACAGGATCTACACTCATTTTTGCGTCCCCTGTCAGCAGCAGCAATAGAAGTGGTTGAAATCCTGGTTTGGAGGGCAGTGTCATGCCTTCCAGACAATGCCAAACTCTTTAGAAGCCATGGTTTCCTTAGGGGAGCAGCCACTAAAGAAAAGCTGTGCAAACTGATATACTTCACTGGCCAAGTAGTTAGAGGATGTCGGGAAACTGTCAACATAAAGTTTTGTTTGAGGAGCATGAGCTGAAATATTTTCTCACTCCAGGACTGCTGTCGCATCAGCCTTGCCAAAAGGTTTCCAGCTTTTGTTGTACTTGCAGGTATGAGGTGACTGCTTGGATGCCAGCGCACACGGTCGGCACACGAGGAGACTGAAACACAACTTGCGGTACACAAGGTACAGATTTACTCTCTTCTTATTCAGGATTTGGGGATTCTATTTGTCGGGAGTGCTGGAGCTGTTTGCAGCAGCTAGTGAGCTTTGGTGAGTGACTGAGTTTCTGCTGTAGCCAGTGATGAAATGTTCTTTGTCACCTGTGGCAGGAAACACAGCCCTTCTGTAAATCAAAATCAGTATTGTTCTGATTACATCCGCTGTTTATAGGGTGACGGTAACATCCAATTCCCATCTATTACCAGTGTTGATTTACAGAAAAAGGTGATAGACTTCTTTGTTGCATATCAGCTTGTTCTGCCTTTCCAGGAAGGAATGTAAATTGCTTACACAGCATATAAAAGGGTGTGCCAGAAGCCTACACAGCTTTGCTTTTTAGAAGCCCTGAGGCTGATGAGATTCTTTGGGGGGGAACACCCCAAAATCTCTTCCCAAAAAGGTTGCGGTGTCAGAATTCACAGCCCACTCAAAGGGTCAAGAGGCCAGACACACTCTGTTTGGGCTTCTGCCTCATGGGTAGCCATACTAGATGGACAGGCTAATACTGCAAAGGCTGTGAGCATTTAGAATCATAGAATTATTTTGATTGGAAAAGACCCTTAAGATCATTGAGTCCAACTGTTAATTTAGCACTGCCAAGTCCACCAATAAACCATGTCCCTAAGTGCCTTGCCCACACATCTTTTAAATACCTCCAGGGATGGTGACTCAAGCACCGCCCTGGGCAGCCTGTTACAGTGCTTGACTAACCTTTTCCTAATATCCAATCTAAACCTCCCCTGGTGCAACTTGAGGCCTTTTCTCCTCATCCTTTCACTTGTCACTTAGGAGAAGAGACCAACCCCCACCTCTCTGCAACCTCCTTCCAGGCAGTTGTAGAGAGCGATAAGGTCTTCCCTCAGCCTCATCTTCTCCAGCTGAACACCCCCATCTCCCTCAGCCACCCCTCACAGGACTTGTGCTCCAGACCCTTCCCCAGCTCCACTGCCCTTCTCTGGACACACTCCAGCACCTCAGTGTCTTTCTTGTAGTGAGCGGCCAAAACTGAACACAGGATTTGAGGTGTGACCTCACCAGTGCCCAGTACAGGGGAGCAATCTCTGCCCTAGCCCTGATGCAGGCCAGGATGCACTTGGCCTTCTTGGCCACGTGGGCACACTGCTGGCTCATATTCAGCTGGCTGTTGAACAACATCCCCAGGTCCTTTCCCACCCAGCA
>NW_010262438.1:86103-86594 GCF_000690775.1 Eurypyga helias
GCTGAACTTGGTATCATCTGCAAACGTACTGAGGGTGCACCTGATCCCCTCATCTAGATCGCTGATGATCTAACCATCTTCCCCTCTTTAGGGTTGAAACATGCAGTTATACCTATGTTGCTGAGACAACGCATAAAGCAAGAGATGGAAGAGGTGATGGCCATAGCCAATGTGTGTTTAAAAAGTCAGGGCACTGGGAACGGTCCTTTCTGACTGTTGATATGCCTGTACTCGAGAGATGAATAACATGCCATGTTTGAAGGGCTGAGGAGCTGTAGTAACAGATGAAGATAGATGCATAGGATAACTTACAAGAAAAAATTTGAATCTGAACTTCCTAATAAAATTTCACAGGTTTTCAATTGTCTTCAGTTGCTGTTCAAAACTAATAATCAACATTACCTTCTCTCCTTTCTGTTTCCCAAAGCACAATGTTCAGTGAAACAAAACACAAATCAAGAACGACACACACCTGGAGAGCGTGGGCCATC
>NW_010262439.1:0-2823 GCF_000690775.1 Eurypyga helias
AACCATTCTATGATCTATGATTCTAAATACATGTTGATGAAATCTCGTCTTTCTCTGTAGTCTTTAAACCTTTGTATTAATTCTGTGTCTTATCTAACCTGCTTGTCAGCATGTCCTAGTCTGAGGAGAAAAGGTCTAGTACTAAGAGAAATTTAAAAATATGAATGGCAGAAAGATTAGGTGATATTTTGTAATCTGAAATGAAGACATTTTTAAGCAGCTTCTTTGTAGGTTGTAATGCAACTACAGTTCTACTTGTTCTTCCCCACCACAACAGTAAATATGCTACTAATACCAAGTAAATCTCCTTAAATAAATCTCTTTCAATTGCTGGCATAAGATTGGTGGCGATGCAGGAAATCAGTGCTGATTTGAACATTTCTTCTAGTTTGCAGCCTTTCCTCTGGGAAGTTTGGCACGTTACTAAGTGGATCGTGGGACACCACAGCCAAGGTCTGGTTGAATGACAGATGTATGATGACGTTACAGGTATGAAGTGCCTCTACGTGAATATAAAGTATGTACTCTGAATTTGCTTCTGGCAAGCCTAACAATATTGGTTTTCTTCTTGCAGGGTCACACAGCTGCAATATGGGCAGTAAAAATACTGCCTGAACAGGGATTAATGTTGACTGGTTCAGCTGACAAAACTATTAAACTGTGGAAGGCAGGCAGGTGTGAAAGAACATTCACTGGTAAGTGTACTCTTTGTAAGAGAAAAAAATTAAAACCCTACAAAATCATAGATAAATCGAACCATTTTTAGGCAGGATTTTTAAATTCGCTCAGGTTATATGCTCAGAAATCACATTACTTTTAAAAGAATTAGATTTTATTCAGAGAATAATAAGAAATGAATTGTCTTTTTTTTTTTTTAAACTGTTCCCATAATGAAGATTGGTTGCTAGGATTTGGGTGTGAGCTTATAGAAATGGCATACTGCTGCTGATGGAAAGAAAAGATGCGTTAAAAGTTTTCCTTTCTTTTATAAAGGGCATGAAGACTGTGTGAGAGGTTTAGCTATTCTCAGTGAAATGGAATTCCTTTCCTGTGCTAATGATGCCAGTGTTCGAAGATGGCAGATCTCTGGCGAGTGTCTGCAGGTGTATTATGGACATACAAATTATATATACAGCATCTCTGTCTTCCCTCAGTGTAAAGGTAGGACTGTTTTTGTGACTGTTGCCCAATGTTCTTCCAAAATGAAATGACAAGGTAGGCTTTTTGTAGTGCCATGGAGCTGCCACAGAAAAGAACTCAGGTAGTGTTTAATTTACTTCTTTAGTGTAAATAATTAAAATAAATACTGTGATTGGCTCCAATTCACACCTCTGGCAGAGGTGCTGTGGCAGTAGGTGAGTTGAAATGTCCTGGGTTAGGCCTAATTGTGAGGCTTAACTGGAACTTTGGCAAAGTGGTAGGCAGAACTGTCATCTAGGTTGCGACCTGTGTTTCAGCACTGTTGCAGAGTCCTAAAATGGGAATGCATGTCTTGCCAGTTTGACATAATGTAAATTGAGCTATTTCCACACAAAGTTTTCAAAGTATGTTAGAAGTAGTTTAGGTCAAGAATTTTATGTGAGGGGCTTAGCTGCATTTGTTTTCAGAGTTAGAGGTTTAGCGGAAAACGGTTCAGAACTAACTGTTGCAGACAGCTGCAGAGAAAGTCCAGGTCAGTGACCTCTGTGTGTGTTAATGCCTTTAAATCCCTCATTGAGGAGTTCATAAACTTTTCAGAGTGCTTTATGCATGTTTCCTGAAAAAGCAGGCCTACCTTGCAAAAATCTGAAGATTTGAAACAAATGTGGAACTGTGCAGGTATAGTCTTAAGAAAAAGCAGTGATGGTTACAAAATTGTTCCAATTTCTTTGTTTTAAGTCCTTTTATTTGTCTTGAGTGTAATTTCATAGAATCATGGAATGGTTAGGGTTGGAAGGGACCTTAAAGATCATCTAGTTCCAACCCCCCTGAATTTCATTCCCTCTTTCGCTGCTTAGGCTGTGATTTATGCACTTTTTTTTTTTTTTTGAGAAGACAACTATGCAGTGGCTTTCTTTTAGTTCTCCTCTTGCAATTGAGAGAGGTATTAAATTATAGAAAGGTTCTTTTACTGTACTTATTTTTAGATACTCACTAGCAGAATGGCATCTAGTATCACAGTACACTAAAAATGTAGTTTAAAAGTTTTTGTACTTTTTTCCTTTTCAGATTTTGTAACTACTGGAGAGGATAGATCTCTAAGAATCTGGAAACGAGGGGAATGTGCTCAAACAATCAGACTCCCAGCTCAGTCTATATGGTGCTGCTGTGTGTTAGACAATGGTGACATCGTAGTTGGTGCAAGGTATCCACGTTTTACTCTCAGTGTATTTTTAGATTTAAATCTGCAAACTCTTGATGAAAATGCGAGCATTTTAAGAATATACCCATCAAAACGGGGGGGGGGGGGGGGGGGGGATTAAATTTAAATATGTGCTATGCTTTATACAGAAAGTCATTCTTTTGTTATGTGAATTGCAGAGATAGAGGGAGTTCTTTGGGAATGTTGTAAACCATGGACAGAATGAGAAGGGTTTTGTAAGTTTTATATGAAGAACCCTTTTGACAAGCTGTCTCGGCATGGTTATCCTGGGAAGGGGGAGATCCATTGTTATACCCAGAGTGAGATTAAGACACAAACAAGGTCAGATGCCTCTAGCAAAGCAGTTTATTTTTGTTGTAAGAAAATAGCTATAGGAAAGAGAAAAAAATAGAAAAGGGGGAAAATTTATCAAGCAATCAGGATAGAATTGCAAGAGATAGTCACACCATGCATACAGTGGC
>NW_010262439.1:3140-5198 GCF_000690775.1 Eurypyga helias
GCTACTCGGCAACTGCGGTGCAAAATCATCCCAAACGAACCACACCCTGCACGAACCTCTCACAGAAAATAGCCTGGCAACTTCACTCATTCCCCCAACCCAATGATCTGCTTCTGTTTCAGGTATTTTCTCCTTTTCAGGGGGTGGAGGACCATTATTGCCCCTAAGGGGTTGCTCATTTGGGGCGAATTGTAAATAACTCAACTGAGCCTTTTCCACTTTCAGTTGTACTTTCAAACTCTCTACTTGGTCCAGCAGAGATTGGACCAGATCTTGCAATGATTGTATAATTTGAGATTCTGCCGGGCCTTGTTGGTCTCTAGCTTATGTGGCTGCAACTAAACTTGTGCCCAGTATGGCACAAACAATAGCTTTTACAGCTTCGCATCTTAGTGTAAAACACTAATTCGGTCCATCATGCTTTGCAAAATATAACAATTTTTCTGTGCCTAGTCCCTACCTAGTATGTAGGGGTGAGCATTAGATATCTCTAAGAGGCTGCACAAACATCTTTGCCTCTGGGGACAGCTTTATCATCACCAACACCAAAGAATTGGAGTGGTTGTCTCAGGGAGGCAACGTCAGTTTAAACAAAACCCACTCCGTGACCACTTGCACGCTTAGGCAGGCTTGGGGGGTCCTCTCTGTGTGGACCCCCATGAAGCGATGTCATTGTTCTTTGTCCTTGGTCGCAACTGGTCTCCAGAGGCTATTTGCTTCCGTTGGATAGGCCATTTGGCCCTCATCTATTATGGCCTTCAGGCAATCCCTGCTCACCAAGCCACCAGAAAGTTTCACAACTTTGTCAGCAAGGCAAGCGACAACTCAAGATGAGGTCTCTCACACAAGCATATCCTACCTTTATTTTAGAATTACAGTACAGAAAGTGTTACCTGCTGCTCTGCATGTTTTTAGCATGAGACCTAACTCCTTTCATAAAAGTAATTGAGAGGGGTTGGTGGAAGTAATAATGGCTCTTCATGGCACAGAAGTCACCATGAAAATGTATGTAATCATTTTGACATCGAAATAGAGGTCTCTCACACAAGCATATCCTACCTTTATTTTAGAATTACAGTACAGAAAGTGTTACCTGCTGCTCTGCATGTTTTTAGCATGAGACCTAACTCCTTTCATAAAAGTAATTGAGAGGGGTTGGTGGAAGTAATAATGGCTCTTCATGGCACAGAAGTCACCATGAAAATGTATGTAATCATTTTGACATCGAAATAGTATTTAAATTTGAATGTTTTCTCTCCATTCAGTGATGGAATTATAAGAGTGTTTACAGAGTCTTTGGAACGTACAGCAAGTGCTGAGGAGATTCAAGCTTTTGAAAATGAGCTTTCCCAAGCATCCATTGACCCTAAAACTGGTGATTTAGGAGATATTAATGCTGATGACCTTCCTGGAAGAGAACATCTTAAGGACCCTGGTAAGTTACTGTTATTTTGTCATGTAAGATACGCCTCCAAATCTTGGTTCTGAGGTATCGAAACTCTCCATACTTTCCAAGATTAAGGCTTTGATCACTTTCAGTGGAGTTGGTGAAGAAAACAGCTTACTTTTCCTCTGCTATCCTTTCATTGACTCTTTTGGAGGCAAGACTCCAGTTTATATATTTAAACTTTTTGTGTGGATTAAAATGGTAAAAAATTTCTCGCATAACATAATTTAGAAAAAGTTGGAACTCGGGATGCTGCAGTGTGTTCAAGATGTTTTGAATCTGTTGTGCCAACTCTCATACATTATTGGCACAGCTGTGCCAATTTGCAAAATGACTACTAAACCTAAATTTTTTTTCCTAAAAGAGAAGTAAATGCCAATTTTTCTGCTTCGCTTTCAGCTTGAAAAACAGTGTGCCTTAGGCTTAGTTCACACTTTCCAGGTACCTGGGAGGTTGTCAAGGACCAAAAGAAAGAGCCCAAACAAATCTGAGATTCTGAGAGACAGACAAAGGTGTACCCACACCAACTAGGAACAGTTTTCAGTGCTTAATTGAACAGGAGTTGAAGCTTCGCTCTTGAGGAGAACGCTCGGTGAGGAGGGCACGACCAG
>NW_010262439.1:5236-10313 GCF_000690775.1 Eurypyga helias
GCCACGCTGGGTTTTCCAGCGCTGTTTCTGTCCCCTTTGTAACGGGATCCACATGGTGAGCGGATTGACTGTTCTAGAAGCCCGGGTTCCTAGGACAGCCCACATAGGCGGGGTGTGACCTGGCGTACACGCGCAAGCGCGGTTGCCTGTTTGAGAATGTTCCAACATAGAATCTGGGGGTTCGTGGGGGTCCTTGGTGGTTGTGAACCCCCCCCCACATTCCATGACCTGCATTTCGCCTTGTGCTGGTGCAGGTGAGGGCATTGGGGTAAGCGGTGAGGGGCAGGGCCATGCCCTGCCTCCGCAGGATGCCTCTTGAGGGCAGACGGCCAGGTGTACAGCAACACCCTGCCTCCATGGGGTGCCGTTTGGTGCCCATCACCCTCTGTTCTCCCAGAGCTTCCAGAGCTGTTTGAGGCAAACCAACCCTTTCACTGTCGGTCTCTTACAAGTGGAAGCAGTGGTAGTTAAGATCACTCTTAAACAGACAAATACTTTTTCCCAAGGCAAAGTCACCGGTGTCCTCAGCCCTTGGCTCTGATCAGCAGGTGTCATAAATCTTGCAATCATAGGAATATGTCCATCCTGTTAGAAAATGGGAGAATGTCACCTTTCATGAGTGTCATCTCCTGGGAAAATGGTTAACTTTGAAATACTTAAGGATTGCTTTTTAGCTTGTTATGGTTGCACATACCGCTACTGTAATTGTAAAATGCCATTGTCAGGACTCTGCTGCTCTTGTTGTGACATGTGGTATTGCATTACTTCCTGTCCTGTGACTTTACCTGGTGGGCTACTGGCTTTTCATCTTTAAATCTGAGTGCTAGTTGACGATTTGATTTTTTTATCTCCTAAAATAAATCGTATTCTTGAATTTATTAAAACTTTTAAACACTCCTGTCTACAGGAACAAGGGATGGACAAACACGGCTTATTAAAGATAATGGGAAAGTAGAAGCCTATCAGTGGAGTGTTAGTGAAGGAAGATGGATAAAGATTGGCGACGTTGTTGGTTCCTCTGGAGCCACGCAACAGACATCTGGAAAGGTTTTATTTGAAGGAAAGGTATATGCAAACTTTAACTGGTTTTAGTCCTTCCTAAGTGAAATGCTTAATTTCCTGTTAAAGTTATTCCAGTCTTTGCTTAGATAAAATATAATTTAGAGAGTAAGTATTGTGAGTATGTTTTTGTCTTCTTTACTCTATTAAAACTCAAAGGTACAAGTATAAATAAATACTACAAATTATTTTAGAGAAAGTTAAACTGTTAGTAGAGAAATTATCATACTCTATAGTATTTATTGCTAGTACCTTGAAAAGTTAGGTTTAACTTCCTTTCCAAAGGAATTGAACTGTACAGTTTGTAATGCAAGGGTTAGTTAAAATATTAGGTACCAGGCTTTATGTACCCCTTTTCTGTAGTAACTTCTGAACCTAAAGCCAGATAAGCTGAAAAATGTTTCCTTTACTGAAATACACACAGAAAAGTCTGTCTAGTGCCACCACAGAAGTAATACCTTTGAGATACTAAAATTTTTCTCTCACATGGCTTAATGAAACCCTAGGAATTTGTTTTCTGGTATTAGAAGTGTGCTTTGAGGTTTTTTTGTGACATCTTACTGCCCTATAGCTTTGCAGGCAGACAGGGCTGTCCATGGGAATTACCTGATGCATCTGTTATTTCATAATATATCTGCACACACATTAGCCAGATATGTTGGTCTAGCTTGCTCTTCTTAAGATGATAATTCTGGAAATCACAGGATATGGTTTCAGTATTTTTTGCTTGCAGCCTATATAGGGAGTATTATTGATACAATCTGCAAGTAGCAGTATTAGAGTTTTTAGGCTTAACCCTGGGCCGTTATTAGTCTGCATTTGATATGTCCTTGTGTAGAAAGTGCTGGCAAACTTTTATTTGTTTTTTTATTTTTATTCTGCTTAAAGGAATATGACTACGTTTTTACTATTGATGTAAATGAAAGTGGGCCTTCCTACAAACTGCCGTACAACATCACTGATGATCCTTGGCTGACTGCGTACAACTTCCTGCAAAAGAATGATCTCAATCCTATGTTTCTGGATCAGGTGGCCAATTTTATTATGGACAACACTAAGGGGCAAACACTGTTGAATACAAGTGCTCAATTTTCAGATCCGTTTACAGGTAAAAATTTTAATCTAAAATGATGACATCAGTCACTTCTCCCAGGTCTAGACAAACTTCTAAATGACTTGTCAGAAGGTGTTTTCAACAACATTTTTAATCAAGCCAGTTGTATTTTTCAGACTAAGCTTTTTTCCAATAGAAGAAAATTCCTCTTTTCACATTACTCTTAAGAGTTCTAAATTTCTGACCCTCAAATAATTGGGAAGAATTGGTTCAACATCAGGGGACTTCTGTGTGGATAGGATCAGGTTTCTTTTAATGCCAGAATAAACAGTAAGACATTATTGATGTTTGGCTTTATTTTTGAGCTGCTTCTGTCTGAAAAGTATTGACATTTTCATGACATCAAACTGTCTATATTAGTCGCTGCTTTTCTTACTGTTTCATTAGGCGCTGGACGTTATGTTCCAGGCTCTTCATCTGGATCAAGTACAGTACCTGCAACAGATCCATTTACAGGTGAAGTAAAAGACATCATCCGCCTTGCTAGCATGTAAGATGTGTATTTTAGCGTGTTCAGCTGCATTCAGTGTTCTGCTCCAGACCCCTGCTCTTGCAGTGCCCCATCTGGGGTAGTAGTGAGGTTAGGTGATTTCCGCTGCTGCCAGCCAAAGCATGTCCAGATGGGATTAGTGGAGCAGAGCCCTCTGCCTGTCACTCCACAGTGCCAGAGCAAGGTCTTAAGCCTTAGGTTTTGTCAAACTCTCATATGCATGACCAGCATGGGAATAGGTCTATTCATAGAAGTAGGTTTTGGGGGTTTTTTTCCTTATTATTCCTCATTATATGAACTTTGTTAGTACCTCACAACAGCCACCCCTGTTGCCCCTGTGCTACCATCTCCTTGCCACGCAAGCCTATTCTGTGGTCTCTGGCTGTCTCTACTCCCTGGCTTGGTGTGGCTCTTGCTGTGGTCTCTGCAGATGCAAATTCCTGCAATTCCTTCACTTGCGGCCTCAGGAGCACAAACAGGAGTCTGTTTCCCACAGCAGAGGCCACTGCTGGCCCCGTGCACAGAGAGAGGCCAGGCTTGGGCAGTGGTTTCCCCACTGGAGCACGTCATGGATAGAGTACCTGCTGCACTTCTGTGAGTGTGAGAGACCATGCCAAAAGGTCTCCCCGCTGTGGGCCGCTTGCCTTACAAATGCCATCCTCACCCTCACATGTAGGCATAGGTTTAATCCCTGAATTTCAGGAAGTGCTGAAGACTGCTTCTTAATTCCGTCAGTGCACAGTAACGCCTTTAACAGTGTTTGAAAACTAGTAACTACATGCAGGATACGTTACCTCTATACCAGTGGTGGGGTTTAAAACACCTCGTGTCTCCATTCAGGTGCTGGGCGTTACGTTCCTGGTTCGGCATCGAATGCAGTAGCTCCAGTGGGTGGGGTCGATCCCTATACAGGTAAGAGATGGTGCCTGCCAATGAAAAGTATCCCTGGGCTTTTGCTTTGGTTTTTCCTTCGACGTGGATTCCATATGGATGCAAATCTATACTTAATTAAAAATGAGCCAATTGAAGCTGCTTATTCTCTGGAAATTATTCAGAAGATAGGGATAACAGCACCTTCCTTCACACACAGACATCATGCACAAAAGCTTTAAAATACATGATAGTAATCTGGTTTTGAGAGGTTTTTTTGGTTTCCTAGTTAAGTTGTTGATCAACATTAATTTGTAGATCAAAAAAATTGATATATGTAGTTAATGGGAATCGCACAGTATCCGCTGCCAATTCACCTGTATTCTAGGAAATCCTTACAGACCATGATTAAAGCTTTTTTTAGCTCTTTTTCTAAAGAGATTTCAGGCTACTATTGCATGTGACATAACTTGGTCATAGCTGCAAATCATCTAATATGTAAAAATTTTGCCTGCTCACTATGAAAATAATCAAAAGATTTCAGGGGTAAGAGAGGTCTTTGTTCTGAAATGACCCTTGTCACTTTGATATCTTAACTGCAATGCCCATTCCTATGAGTGACTCTGTATTTACTTCATGCAATTCAGAAATCACTGTTAGTAATACACACTGGTATAGTAAATTTTGACATGGGATGGAGAACTGTGAAGGTATTGCTTTAAGCTTTGACCCTTAAATGTAAAAATAACTTAAGGAATGACAGCTATTTGCATATGCATTCAATTTTTTAAGATTTTTTTGAGTAATGTCCAGTAAGAGAGCCTTACTGGTAGGATATTGTTCTCTGACAGGCGCTTTGGTATGCTGTTGAACTTCTTGTGCTTCTTTCATGCAGCTAAAGTTGAAAATATTTATTTTCCGAAGAAGGATGCTGTGACCTTTGACCAGGCCAATCCTACGCAGATACTTGGTCAGTGTTTAATTTCAAGGATGTTTTTATCATTCATCTGTTGGAAGTAACTTCACTTTTGATATTTTAAAAAAGCTAAATGATTTCCCATAGCCTTCCTACTGTTTCTTGGTTTTCACCTTAAAAATTGCATTCATCACTGTAATGATGTATGTATTTGAAGTGTTAGGAGTACGAGTAAATTTCAAAAAAACTATCTAATCTAGGATATCCTTTTCTTATTTTCCGTGGCTTATATCTGCTGTTGATTGGTATCTTTTTTTTTTTATCAAGATGGTACATTTGAATACTGTATGGTTTTTGTGGGGTTTTGTTTTTTTTTTTTTTTTTTCAGCCTAGCTGCTGGGTGTGCAGGTCATGTGCAACCCCTTTCTGATTTTGCTCATGAAAGTTTTAGTTCACCACATAATCATAAATCGTAATCCAGGAAGCTTTAAAGTAAGACATTCTGCAATTTCACAGGTTGCAATGATCACTTGTATGTTTAAGCAGAACACTCTGTACAGCAGAAAAAGTGTACAATATTTCATAGTTATACACATTTTTGGTAAATGTTGTTATGGCTTTTGTTTCC
>NW_010262439.1:10327-10669 GCF_000690775.1 Eurypyga helias
ATTCCTATTCTACTATCTCTTACTCTATACTTCCTGTAAATGTTCCACAGCATCTCTCCCCTTTTTTTCACCAGTTTATTTCAGTATGTTTCCGTAGAGTGCCTTAGTACATTTAAGGCCTTTCTAAAACTGGTTTGTGTTTACAGTGTGTCTGCCTTGGAGATCTCCCAATTAAAATTCCCTTGCATCCTTCCCTCCCCTTTATATACAGAGCTTGAAAATGTTGTAGTACTCTAGTCAGTCTGATGAAGAAACTTAAAACAAGTGATTCTGCTTTTAGAAAAGTATTCTTTCACCTTTATCTAACTTCTTGAATTAGGGATTGAATGTACCCTTAGCAAG
>NW_010262440.1:0-417 GCF_000690775.1 Eurypyga helias
TTCATGTTGAATGAGTAATGGAGTGAACCTCATCATTGAATTCTTTTAAGTCAGATTTCTCACAAACTCATATTAAAATGGCTTTTCTCCCATAACTTCTGTGACGCTGATTTTTTAAGCCACCTAAACCACTCTCCCTCGCAATGCTGGACACTGAGTGTCACCTAATAAGCTGAATGACAGTGCAAAGAGGAGCCTGTTGGAGGAAAAGCCAAACCTGAGGAGAGCACAGAACAGTGCAATGCCACAAGCAACTCTGATACAGGCTTGATGATGACAGCAATGCTAAGAAATTGTCAATTAAAATGAAAAAAGAAGAACTGAGGAAAGAGCTAAAGCAAAAAAAAAAAATGTGCTCAGCTTTGTTTTGGTTTGTTACACCAATCTTTAGGAGATTTCATTAATATATTTTAATAA
>NW_010262440.1:562-4495 GCF_000690775.1 Eurypyga helias
GGGACCCGCGCCCAGCCACAGGGAAATGTGTCAGGTACACCAGAGTGTCTGCAAGTGGCACTCGATGTCCATGGGCAGAGAGCTGGGCTCCCTGGGAAGGGGAAGAACCCCTTGCAAGTTCAAAAAAATCTCATGAGCACCATTTTGTTAGCTGAAACAAATGAAAACTTTTAATGAAGTGATGACATTTTTCTACCACGGCCAAATGCAGGTTTCTAGGAAGCATATTAATTGCAGGAGAAGGAATATGTTCCTTCCCCTGCACTATCACTGTCAGGACTCTGTCCATGATTCCGTGTGTTTACCCTCCCTAGTTTTTCCACCTCTCCAGGTCTAAAACTATCTTCTCAGAAGAGTATCTGGGCCTGTGCTGTTTCCACTGCTCTTGAGGCATTCTGTTCCCCTCCCTCCTTGCTTGGTCAGATCTTTCTCAACCACCCAGGTGGAAGCATTAAGCTTCAGGGAGTTAGAAGCCTGCCCTTGTCTTTCAGCAGTCTAATTATCTCTCCAGCAAACTCCCACAGTGTGTTTATATTTTTTGTTTCCATCTACCTGTGTGAAGCTTTTCTAGTGAGGTTCTTACCTGTGGATAGTTAACCTCACGGGAGGCAGTCTGGAGTTAGCATACACTTGAAGAGTGTGGTGGATTGTTTATTAAACTTTCCTTCTGTGTGTTTGCAATGAGGAGAAATTGTGCTGTGCCTGTGTGCGGCCAGGTCTAAGGAAAGCAGGAGGGAGTTGGTGCAAAAGTCTGGGACCTCCAGCTGCAGACTTCAGTGGAGGAGTCTGATGTAAGAAGAAGTAATGGCAGTCCCAGGGGGCAGATAACAGAAATGGCAGGGCTGGGGAGGTGAGGAATTGGGTTGCCTCTGCAGTGTCTGGCCTTTAGGAAGAGCTGGTCCTACCCATATTGACTTCATTAGGATGCCCCCTGTATCAGTATCGATTGGAGAATGCAGCAATCACTTATCAAATCCCTTAAAATACACTTTAATTAAATATTCAGTAAAAACTTTCCTTTTATATAACTCCAGAGATCTCCCCAGTTTGCTCTCCAAGACTTGAAGATTGAAGAAAATAATTGCAAGAGACATTTCTGCATTTTAAGGAGCCTCATGTTGTCTTTGGTGCTGAGACACTCTGAGGAGCCGAAAGAAACCATAGGAAAAGTCACAGTCAGAAGCAAGCTGTACAGTTTCAGGGAGTATTAATTGGCCCCTCTGAAGTAGTATACCAACAAAGTCTCCCTGGGGGCTGGTTAGAGGAGAAAATTGGTGGTAGAGATGTCAGGTAGGCAAAGGAATTGCAAAAGTGACTCTGATGCGGAGTATACCTGGATGTGCTACATTAAGGCAAAAGGTCAAGCCCTGATGCCCTGTCCCTGGGAAGAGAGATCCCGTTCCTCACACATTGCTCAGGGCTTTTTCTGGTGAAGTGTGAGATGGGAATATGTGATGCCAACTGCCCGACTAGGGTATGAGGTATTTGGGTCTCTCCTTGGTCAGCTGAGGCAGACTTAAGGTCCTGGTGCCTCAAGGTTACAAAATCTCCTGGTTGGCCTTGGTGATCCAGGTAACAGCCATAGCCAAGGGGATAAAGACCTTGCCTCTGCTGGGGGCTTACAGACCTGTCACAGCACTGAACGTCTCCACTACAGGCTGGTTTTCAGGGTCTCAGGTAGAGATGTCAGGTAGGCAAAGGAATTGCAAAAGTGACTCTGATGCGGAGTATACCTGGATGTGCTACATTAAGGCAAAAGGTCAAGCCCTGATGCCCTGTCCCTGGGAAGAGAGAACCCGTTCCTCACACATTGCTCAGGGCTTTTTCTGGTGAAATGTGAGATGGGAATATGTGATGCCAACTGACGGACTAGGGTATGAGGTATTTGGGTCTCTCCTTGGTCAGCTGAGGCAGACTTAAGGTCCTGGTGCCTCAAGGTTACAAAATCTCCTGGTTGGCCTTGGTGATCCAGGTAACAGCCATAGCCAAGGGGATAAAGACCTTGCCTCTGTTTGACTCTCCTGGGGGGTTATGGCCTTGTCACAGCGTTGATCATCTCCACTACAGTGTCTCATGCCTGCAGCTCTTGCCCTGCAGGCTGTCAGCATCTACCTTGCTTCCCCCTTGCTCTCACCAGACCATCTCACTGACATTACTGATCTCTCTCTGTACTCCCTGGCTGTTCTTGAAACACAATTGCTCAATGAGACAGGGGACCTGCTTGCACAGGACTTGGAAAAGGCTGAGGTACTGAATGCTTTCTTTGCCTCAGCCTTTACTAGCAAGGCAGGCCTTCAGGAATCTCAAGTCCAAAGTAGTGGTGGGAAAGGTTGGAGCAAGAAAAATTTACCTTTGGCAAAAGAGCATCAGGGCAGGAAACCCCAGTCAAACTAGGCATTGACAGCTGAATCATAAGAGTCTGGACCCTGATGAGATACACCCAAGAATGCTGAGGGAGCTGGCAGATGTCATTCCAAGGCCTCCCTTTAATATCTTTCATCAATGATGGTGAGTGGCAGAAGTGTCTGGAGAGAGGAGGAAAGCAAATATCACCCCATCTTCAAGGGAGGCAAGAAGGAGCAACAAGGGAACTAAAGGCCTGTCAGACTGTTCTTGATCCCCAGGAAGGCAATAGAGCAGCTAATCCTGGAAGCCATTATCAGGCACTTTAAAGACAAGGAAATGATCAGGAGTTGTCAGCATGGCTTACCAACTTGAGAAACATCTACGACACAGCAACAGGCCTGGTAGATGAGGGGAGAGCAGTGGATATTGTCTACCTGGACTTCTGTCCTCGTTATCCTTTCTTTTGCTCTTTCCTCTCCTTCTTTTTCTTTCTAGAAATGTTTCAGTAACAGTCCACACCACGTACTCTTGCACTTTCCAAGTTCATGTTGCTTCTACCATAAATAAAACCCTTAAACCGTTCAAACCCTTAAATTGGTTCATTTCACCTTGATTTAATCTAAGGAAATTATGAAAATTTTACAGCCTCCTGGGTTATCCAGGTTGGGTCCTAACACGCTAACACTTCTGCAACATGGAAAAGCATACAAAGATGAAATAAAGTTAGCACTGGGTTAAAATGGATTGTATATGTATTAAAAATTGTTTACACAGGGTCAGGGGAGTTGAACCCAAACTGGGTTGGTGTGGAATAGATTAGGAGAACAGGGTAAAGAAGTTCCTTCTGTTGAGTCACGATGTTCAAAGTGGTCACCCTTCCTTTCTAAACTCTTCAAAGAGAAGTCTAGGAGCTGCTTGAATGTACTCCTAGTCCCACACTTGGTTAGTGGTTTATGTCTAGGGGATTAGGTGTAGGGATCACAGTGTGGTGCTTCTGTGACTTGTGTAACTTTGGGATAGCAGCAATTTTGAAATAGCAGCACTTCAAAGTTCATTAACACTATTGAAATGCATCACACAATTAGACTATATAATTCCCCAGCAAAACTTAACTATCCAAAACCCTGAGCAGAAAATCTCCTCCCTGAGACTGGGAGCTGAGAGCAGGGGGAAAGAAAAAATTCTAACCACCCACTCTCCTTCCTAGAGCAATTTGCTTGACAAAAGATGCTACTTTTCTGCTAATCACCTGCCAGAAGGTCAGGAGATGCCGATGGCAAGAAACCGTACTACTGGAAGGACTCTCTAAGCTGACACCCCCACACACACATCTTCTGTGTTACACCTCTGCAAGTTTGCCCTCAGCCTGCTCGCAGCGCCGCTGGTAGGGGGTTAACAGGGACCATTGAGCATGATGTATTATGGAATGAAACAAAATCTTGTGGACTGGTCCCAGGAGAGCAGCTCATCGCTGCCTGGAACCAACACGTTATCCAGTCCTTGTCTGATACCATTTACATCATGCTCAGACTCCATGCTATTCCATCCAGAGCTGGCCCCCCCCTTTCCCATGCCATGCCATGCCAT
>NW_010262441.1:0-63475 GCF_000690775.1 Eurypyga helias
GCCCTCGGGGCGGCAGTACCGAAGCTGGGGGGAACCGGGCGGACCCGGGCTCCCTCCAACGTGGAGCGGAGCCCCAGCCCCAGCGGCCGGACCCCCTGTGCTTCTGCGAATGACCCGCCAGCCCCTGCCCCCGTCCCAGTCTCGGTACGTGACTGTTCAGCAACCGAGCTTTCACGGCTCAAACAGGAGATGATTATTTTTCTTACCTTTGCTAAAAAAGAAAAGAAAAGAAAAAAGTCTTGATCGGTGTAAATCTTTACGATACAACCTTTCTGGTTCGAAAGTCATAACGAGGCAACTTATGCTGCTGTTCGCTTCCTCACACCATCATGTCATGACAGGTATCATGAACTATCGAAGTGCCAACCAAATAACATAGACCAGCTGTACTGGCTCACACCAGAAGTTCTGTCTGGGCCAGTTAAGAGCCTGGGCAAGATTATTATAAAGCCATACCTCCACTCTTCATACCCTTTTTTCTTGCAATTATGGCTTCATTTCTATAGCCAGAGGGATCATCATTATTTTTAGTATCCCTAATTTTTTCATTTGTCACTTTGCCCTGTTACTTTTTGAAATTGTGCACTTTTGGCAGTATGCCCCATAATTCAACTACCTATTGTGCAATGGAATGCTTCTGCACTCCTTTTGTTTGTTTCCAGCCTGTCCCTTGCTAAGCTCATGTGATACCAGCTACATCTTGTATTACAAAAGACTGAATAATCATCCCTTGGTCACTTTCTCCATGCCTCTCATGATTTTATTGACTTCTAGCGTATCCTCTTCAGTCCAGGCTAAAAAGAATCGTAGTTTATTCTTAGTAGAAAACATGTTCCATATCTTGTCATCCACGTTGTACCTTTTGCAATTCTATTCTATTTTGGTTTGAATGGAAGAAAAGACAGAAACAGAACACAGTATTATCCAGTGTTTTCATGAAGTTTTCAGTTTTGTCCTCTATGTCCTTCTTACTAACTCTTAACCTAATTTTACATGTATTGTACGTATCATCCCAGAGCCTGTAACTACACCTCTACTGATTTCTATCAAGTAACAAAAAGTACATACGCCTGGTTCAAGTAGGCCTAATTTAAGGAAAAATTGTATGTGTGAAATCAGGTACATTCTAATAGAACTATTCATGCGGTAAAATGATTTGGCAGTTGCCAAAACTACAGCTTTACTCCCTACAGCTTACACAGTGAAGTTTTATCTAAGTATGCACAAGCATTATCAATAATACAAGCTTTAGGTGTTTGTATTATTTGCTTTTTCTGTAGAGCAAAGTAGAATAAATTTAATAACAGGCAACATTGTACATGAATTTGTGGAGAGATCAGGTCATTCTCAAGATGGTATTTTTAACACGTTCCTAAATATTTACAGACAGAAATGCGATTTTTAACTTGATAGTGACACAAAAACAAAAAAAGGAAGTAGCACATGTTTTTGACAATTTCCTTGTAGTGCTTCTGTTAAATGGATGTGCACTCAATCCTTCTGTCGTTCCAAACTGTAGTAAATCACAGTGCTAAATTAGTAATGCACACAGGCTTGACTTTAAATCATTCATTTAGACAACTAATGAATCATTCCATGTCCTCAGTTCAGACAGCATCTTCTGTCGTGCTGATAGCTAATTAACTTTCCCCTTTTGCTGTTCCTAGCAACTTTGCAGATTTGTTTTAGAATTGTAAATGTTTCAGTACATTAAATGATTAGAACATTCTGATCTTATTTTTTCCTCAAGCCTAATGTTCAAAATATTATAGACATCTATAAATAAACCAGGCTCCAAAATGTCAAACTTGTCAAATATTTACTTTGGCTTTACCAATTAAATAATTTAATACTGTCTTCCACTGAAAAACTGCTGAAAAAATAGAGTGAACATGTTTAATGAAATGTTAATATTACCTACTTTAAAAAAATAAAATATACGGCAATGTTTATGAGAATTGATTTTCAAGAACTATTCTGTTTTGTAGGTTTTGCAGTCTTAATTTTTTCAAGTTATGTTTATTGAAATGTTGTTTCCAACCTCTCTTCTCAATCATAGAATCGTGAATTTATAGAAGCATTAATGGAAAGGCATAATACATTTGCATGTTTCTGGACAAATACATGTATTACAGTCCTTTCTAATAAGCAATATAGAAATATCCCTAAGATGTTAGGAACTAACCACAGATTAAAGCAATTACCTTTTTTGTCCTCTTTTTAGACAGTCCTCTAATACAAACACCATTTTTTTTCCATGGTTTTCTTGATAGGATTCGGCACTTTGTGTAAAAACTTAGGGAGTGGACAAAACCAATCAGCTGAAGTAAGAATTAACTTCTGAAAATAATAGCTTTTATCTTACACATTAAGAACCATTAGGCTTTTTGTTCCTTTATTTCCTTCTTGGAAGAGGAGGGGTGCAAAAGTTTGCTCTTAAGTATCTATTTTAAAATTCTCCGTGGGTGGTGGTTTCCTGCAGGGAGCACCTGGGGGTTAGCAGCATAATCCTTTGCATATGTGCTTTGTAAATGGCTATGAGCTTGGTTATGCTTCCAGGGAAGTTCTGCCTCTGCTGTCTCTGGAGGCATTAACGTGTCCCCTAACCACCAACAACCCTATGCCCACAGGATGACAAATGGGCAGACGTGATATGGTATTAGGGGTATTGTAAAAGGAGATAATTTCGCTGTACTTTTCTATCTGTTTTCCAGTTGGTGAGGTTCTGTGCATCACAGGAGGAACCATGAACAGGCCTATGGGTTGCTGTATTCATTTGCAACCCTCGAACGGGGACACTTTTCATATTAACACCCGCATATGCATACGCTCCGTCACCCACGCTGCCCTCACCAGCACTGCCCTTATCTGCCTAGTGCTGTGTGTACCTCCGCGCCTGATTTTTACAGTAAAGCAGGAGGAACTGTGTTACTGGGAGACAACTTTGAAAAATTTTAGCTGTTTTTATAGGCATACTTGAAGTCAGCCGAAAGCAAATGTATGTTTTTACTTGCAAGTTATTGTACTAAACACAGGCATGTGACTTATCTCAGCCCTCTCAGCGTTTCCTCTATTCATGTGACTTAGGGTTTAGGTTATTCAAAAGAAAGAACTCAACATTTCCAAACTGGCTTTGTTTCAGTGTATAATTAGGAAATGGTGAAGTAAGGCAATGTGACTTTAATATATATGAGATGGTTCATATTTTCTTCCAAATAATTTCTAAAACAGCTGGCTTCTCACCCTATCCTGGAGGGCTGTCTCTTTTATCCAGAGGCATCATGGTTGGTTTCAAATTAGAGTAGCCACAGAATCCATTTGTAAAATGGGCTGCAATTTTTTTTTTTCTTACATATAGAAGGAGGTGGATAGATAAGAAATAGCTTTGTGCTTTTTTTTCCCTTAAAAAAAACCCCCAAAAATCCCAAACCAAAACTAGCCTCTTTTAACCCTCTGAATTGGCATGTGTTCTAAGTTAGGTAGCCCTAAATGTTTCAGAACTATAAAGTAAGTATATTGTTCAGTGTAGAGGCTCCTTTGAAAGATTATAACTGGGAAAATATATTGAATGTTAGCCATAAATATATCATCAGTGTTTTTAGTCCTGTATTTGACAAAAAGACTCTGAGAATGAGGGCAGAAAAACCCCAACTTTCTCCTTATGTTCATTATATGTGACTTGTGATTTTTTTTTTTCTAATCTTCCAAAAACATTGCCCCTTGCAAAGCAAAAGTTTCAGAATTCTGAAACATTAATCCATTTTGGATTTGTATTATTATTGCTTTTTGGAAAAAGCAGAAGGTTACATTGCTACAGTTATTCAGATGGGTCAGTCAAGGGGACTGTGTTTGCTATGCTGATCCAACAACAGAGAAATGCACAAACATCCCATGGATGCAGCCTGTCCCCTGTCATCTGCAAGATCCAGTATGATAGAGAAAAGAGCCTGAGGATTTATAGAGTATACTTTTCTATTTTGACTGGAGTGAAAAGAAAAATGCATAACTCTAATAAGAGTGACAGCCTCTGCTCCCATTAGAGTCAACAGCAAAATTTACCTGGAATTCATGGGAAGTTAACATAGATCCCAAGCCCAGGCTATAATCCATGACCCATATCTTGCCATCAGTGGCCATCTCCAAACTAAAATTTAGATTGGAAGCTAAAATTACATTGCTTTCTGCTGGAATATTTGAGAACTGTGTTACAGAACAGAAAAAAAACCCACCACTTCTCCATGTGGGAATGAAAGAACATCCCAGAGCCAGGATGGCCACTGAAATTGCCAATGCACAGGCCACAGCGTGTTTGTGTTAACACTCATGCTATTTTAGGCCTTTCACGGGGAAAATCTCAAGGTAGAACATTTATTCTGTAAACTCACCTTTTCACCTTCAGCATCTTGCCAGTAAACGGGCTGTTCACCCGTGCGGGCAGACTGGCTGTAGCTCCTGCTCATCAGAAACTGTTGTGTCACGACACAGTCCTTGAAGGTGCCGTCTCCTTCTGTCCTGTAAGTGCTTCTGCTTTCCTCTTATTAGCGTTAAAATCATAATGGCATCCAAATACTGTAGGTGCTGTACTGAGATTTAAAAATGGTTCCTCTCCCAGTCATCTTGCAGTCTTAGACAAACAAGAGGAAACATGGACGAGAGAGACACAAACCTTATTGTTGCCCTTATCCCGGCTGAATGCCTCTAGCTGCTCAGCAATAACCTCAAACAATTTTTAGTACTTTCCATAACCGAACTGGGACCGTCCCGACTGAGTGGTTCTCTTGGCTGCCATGTGCGTACCTTCCACCTGATGGTGCTGGCAGTGTGCTTCGTGGTGGGGTGCTGCCTGGTCTGCGCAGAGGGCAGGCTGTATTGCATTTCCTTCTTGGCAATGGAACTGAGCCTTTCCTATGCTGCCGTTCTCATCCTCATTCTGGATATTGGGAAGAAACAGAGTGAATGAAACAAGAGTAGCAGTCTATACAGTGTCGTCTCCAGCTGGGTGGTTGTTGCATGTAATTACGCATACAACTTCTTTCCAAGTTTGTCCTCCACAGAGCTGCGCTGAAAAATAAAATGGAAATGGAAAAGCACAGAAATGTTTTGTCCAAGTGAGTAATGTTTTACACTTAAGAACATTGGGACAAATCTTTACAACTGGAGAATTTTCACCCGCACTCTTCACACCATAGCTCAGGTCCTGAGCTTTCTGTAAGGGAAACCTCCGTCCTCATTTAGCCTTTCACTGTTTTGGATCACTCTGGATAGAAAAAGTATTTCTGTCTATTCCGTATCTTACCAAAATACAATTTAAAATTCTGGAACATAATTTTAGTTGCAGGTGAGAACACTACTATAATGATAAGCAACATAAAGTCATGGGCCAAATTTTAACTCATGCATGGTGCGTTCTGTTATCTGTTTAAAGTGCATCAATGATATGTATCTTTCTCTAGAAAAATCTGAAAAAATGTCGGAAAATCTCATACCCAGCAAGACCCCTGTGAAAGGGCCAAAAACCTCAGCAAAGAAACAGAAAGGTGAAAACAGAGCTAAGGGATCCTCGAAGGGACAACGAACACAGCTTGGTATGTAAGGTACAGCAGCAACGAAACAAGCAGCAATCTGGCCTCACATGACAATTACCTCAATCATTTTCAGTCCATGCATTTAAATAAATATGATATAAATTAGAATATGCTATTTTATGTAAGTGACAGAGATCTGCAATTACTGATTATGATTTTGTAACCAACATACGGAACAAAACTACGTTGCAATATTTGCACTTTGTCTTGGTAGTTTAGACTTAATCATTTGTGGTGCCATAACAATACTGAATGGGAAATTGGGAGGTTTAATATATATGAAGTGGGGAGATACACAAAAGCTAACTGCCCAGAGAGAGAGCATCAGACAGAGAGGTGCCCCCAGAGGCAGGAGTTCAAGTGCTCAGGGTCACACTGTAAAGGTTCAATAAGAGTGTACAAAAGTGTATAGTTAATTAAGTGTACGGCTAACGAGCCTTTGCTATATACAGATACTTTTTTTGCAATGATTTATGTGCATTCTCAGAAAAGGTGGGAATGTACTCTTGTTTGGGGCTTTTTTGTTTTGTTTTATGGGGTTTGCCTTTCAACCACCTTTTCCCTCCCAGCTGATTAATAGCTGATCTGCAGAGAATATTCTGCACATCAGTGCTAATCTCTGCCTGTCCTACCTCGCTGTGGGGTTTGTAGACCCTCTCTCTGGAGCTGAAGCAAGCCCGACTCCTGCAGCACCCTGCCACCCGCAGCAAGCCTGCCCACTTCACCACGGTCAGAGGAGACCAACGTCTGTGCCTACCTGCACACCTCCCAGTTCTGCTGCTGTCCGATGATAGCGAGCCTTGCCCATTCCTCTCCTCTTCACATGGCATGACTGGCTTGGGAATTGCCCCAGGCACGTGCTAGCAGGTAGCTGTCAGTGTCGTTTTCAGCCATGGAAACTGCAGTGTGCACCACAACACGACAGTTTTCTCGTGGCTTCTCTCATATGCAGACCACCTGCTCAAAATAAAAATGAGTTTTAAATCTCCATAGTTTCAAAATATGCTAACATCTCCTTAAGTTACAGATCTATTTTAAAAGGCTTCACTTATTTCTTTTTTTACCTTTGAGCTGAATAGAAATTACTTTGCTTTTTGTTTCCTCTTCATGGTTTAGTTTTAAATATATGGAGAGATTTTAAATATTACCCTAACAAGGAGAAGACTGTATATTTACTTTATAGTAACTTTACAGTTACTTTGTTTGGAAGAAAAATTACTGATAACATCATATTCTATTTCAGGTAAGAAAGATGAAACTGATCTTTCTATGGCTGATATAGGTAAGTGCTTTGATGACTGGGCTTTAAAATAATAGCTTTGGAATACTTTAAGCATTTTGAAGCTTCAGTGTATACTAGTTCCAGGAAATGAAAAGGAAAGATTTCTTAACGAATGAGAAAAATTAGAAATTATGAAGACATGCAGCTATTACAGTGGTGATTACAGTACCACTCTCTTGAGTAGCAGGGGATGCAGCAAGGAGTTCTGAAACCAAGCATGGGTTTGTATATGTTTTTGTCTTGGGTTGAGAGGAACTGGGATCATGGGAAACTAAAACCATCACAACAGAATTATGGGTGCAAAATGTTTGCAGTTAGTAATAATTAAGCAATTGAAAGAAAAACTTGAAATTTTTTTTCATTTTTAAATCTTGATCTTTGTCAAATCATTATTAAATCTGGTGAGAAGATGATTTTAGCATATCATTTGTGGTTTTTAATCATAGATATCAATAGACCTTGACTAACATCTTTTGCTTTGTAGGGGAAAAAATCTGCCCTTTAAAGTTATAAGATTATCAAGCATTTCTTTAAGCTTATGTGCAAGAAAAGTGCAGTTTTAAGTGTGGCCATAGTTAAGAGCTAAAATCCGGAATTATTTGAAGTATATTCTTTTTTCTTAAACACCAACCTTTTTTTTTCTTAGTATTTCTGTGTGAGTTTTTTCTTCTGACCTGATTTGTGCAATTCTTCATCAGGTATCATTTAAATTGATGTCAATGTAAAATTTATCTACAGTTTACAGGAACAGCCCAAAGGGTTATCTTCTTAATTAGCTTTTATTACTAAAAGCTAAATCAATGTGGCAAACTAGGAATAATCAAACTAGGTAGTTTTTAAAGGAATCATAAATCACTTGTCTTCCTACATAACACTATGAGCACATGGGTGGAAGTGAAAACTGCACTCTGATGGCTAAGTTGCAATTAATGAAAACGCACAATAAGGGATCCCCCAGATGATGAAAGTGTTACTTTAAAAAAAAATGTTTTGTCAGTAAGACAGAATTTTACCTCCACCTAGTGGCAAATAAAGTCAGAGCCATAATATCTGAACTACTGCCAGCAACCTGTTGCTGTGGTCTGTGAAGTTCTTAGAGCACAAAGAGCTGTAGACTGTTACAAATTATATGAGCACAATTTACTATTAGAAGAACAGTGTGAAACTTCTAATTAGATAGTACAAACTTTTTACTGGAAAGCAGCATTTAATAAAAATGTTCATAATAGTAAGAATTTCAGTATCAGCTGCTTATGTTATACTATATACTGTAACATAATAACATAGTGCTGGGTCCTGCATTTGGGTCACAACAACCCCCTGCAATGCTGCAGGCTTGGAAATAAGTGGCTGGAAAGCTGCCCGTTGGAAAAGGACCTGGGGGTGTTGGTCGATAGCTGGCTGAATGTGAGCCAGCAGTGTGGCCATGAGGGCCACTGGCATCCTGGCTGGCATCAGGAACAGTGTGTCCAGCAGGACCAGGGCAGTGATTGTCCCCCTGTACTGGGCACTGGTGAGGCTGCACCTCGAATCCTGGGTTCAGTGTTGGGCCCTTCACTTCAAGACATTGCTGGACTGTGTCCAGAGAAGGGCAGCGGAGCAGGGGAAGGGTCTGGAGCACAAGTCTTGTGAGAAGCGGCTGAGGGAGCTGGGGGTGTTTAGCCTGGAGAAGAAGGGTCTCAGGAGAAACCTTATCGCTCTCTACAGCTACCTGAAAGGAGGGTGCAGAGAGGTGGGTGTTGGTCTCTTCTCCCAGCGGACAAGCAATAGAACCAGAGGAAGTGGCCCTAAGGTGTTCTGGGGCATGTTTGGATTGGATATTAGGAAAAATGTCTTCACTGAGAGGGCTGTCGGGCATTGCAACAGGCTGCCCAGGCAGGTGGTTGAGTCACCATCCCTGGAAGTATTTAAGAGTGTGTGGACGAGGTACTTAGCGACATGGTTTAGTGGTGGTATTAGCAGTGTTAGATTAATGGTTGGACTTGATGATCTTAAAGGTCTTTTCCAACCTAAAAGATTGATTCTATGATTCTACAGAATCTGTAATATAGATTCTCATTAGCTACAGTAAGTAGATGTCAAAACGGCAAGCACAGAGACTCTGGAAGATAAATGAGTTCTGGCTAGGTATGGTGTTACCAAACAGTAAGTTTGGACCAGATGAGTTTCAGAGGCCTTTCCCAATCAACATCCCTATGGTTTTATATTTTTTGGAAGCATCCACACAGAAATCCTGGGAATCTCTGAGATATCAAAAAGGAAGGTCATGCAATATTGACTACAACTTGTGAAGAAAATGAACTAATGAACTGTGCATGCCACAAGTGGATTGTGCGTGCTACAAAATAACTAGTGAATGCCAAGTAAATCATACTTGGTATAGTGCAGGGTGTACCAGAAGCATCATACGTGTCATTAATTTTAGTGATGTCTCTAGCAGAGCGGGTGCAGTGGAGGAGCAGCACTGAAAGATTTTAAAGGATAAATGTCAGATTCATCAAACATAATGTATTATGTGATAGGCTTATGCAGAGATTTAGCTTCCCAAATGCTAGAGATTAAGGAGGCTTTATCTTTTTGTCAGTCCTTGATGGCTAGGTTAGAGATGGCTTCTCAAAACCTGCTGAGCCAACTGGTGAATATCATTATTTTAGATATAGCAACTTCAATTTAAGGCAATACACAATGAGAAAAATACTACAGGAGCTGGGAATTAAGATAAAATATTAAATAACTCGAACTAAGAAAAGAGAATTAAACAAATGTGATAGAAGGTATCATCTATTATCAAAAAAGCCAGCCCATTTCAGTACATAAAAATCCCATGCGTACATGTCCCTAAATTTTTTAGACTTTCCAGTTTATCAAAAAGATGAACATTCAAAGTTAACATCCACTCACCTTCTCAGACAAAAGTATAGTGGTCTTCATGAAGAATGCTCTTACTATGGCAGCTGAGAGAGAGCATGAGTCCGCTAGCGTGGCAGTATTGCAGAGGAAGAAAAGAGTCTCTTAGGCAGCAGGATTCAACTATCTGGGCCTATAGTAATCTTAATCACTTATAGCTGCTATGCAAGCCAGAAGGCAGAAAACGCCATTTGGGAAGATGGTGTTAACACACATACAGTGGACACACGCTCACCGAGAAGCACTGTATATTATCTTCAGACTGACTGTTTGCAAGTGCAGTTGACAGGTCACCTTACTGCACCCAGCCTCACTAAAACCAACAAAGATAACGGTGCTGGAGCCAGGATAAGAATCTGAGTTAATATGAAGGAACCTAACAGACAGCATGTGTGTAAATGACAACAGACATATATTCTCCAGCAAAGCTGAAAATTAATATCTGGCTTTAATCTTAGTGACCTTGCTGTGGTTTCACTTGCTTAGTGAGAAATAGACTCAACTACACTCTAAACTCGATGAGAGGAGGATGAAAGTCCAAAATTGAAAAGCATCCTTATTTGGGAAGGTATTAAAGCCTCATCTAGATTAAACATTGGCTTAACATGGCACCACTCTACAGGGAAGGACTAGCCTGTATTTATTTAAGGGCTCTCTTAATTCAGAGCTATGCAGTTGTGTCCTTAACCTATTAAAAAGCAGTCCATTAATGACTCTTCACTGAAGTTCTTAATCACGTGTTGACCGAGAGGAAAAAACCCTCATACTAGGAATAACATTAATTAAGTAGGAAATGTTAGGTAGAATCATTTCCAAGATTTTCAAAATGTAATTTGTATTACAATGCCTTCCAGAATACCAAAACCTGAGAGATTCAAAGGCATTCTGCTAGGAAACAGTAAAGACCCAGAGTTATTAAAGTGTATGTTTATGTTTAAACACCACCCTGGATTTGTTTATCAAGCAATTTTGTTTTCTTTCATAGGCCACCCAGAAATTTTTCCTTTAGTTTTCACTAGCAAGACTCAAGAAATTTTTAATTGCCGAATTGATGAAGATGTCACAGAAGAAAATTGTTTCAAAGTTATTAAAAAAGAGGACATCATTCAGGATTTGAAAACAAGATCTACAATTTCTGATTTCCACCCTGTCAAAAAAGTTGTCCTGGTATGTAGCTTATTTTGTTCTCACTTTAAGACTTCATTCCTTCAGAGTGTGTGTTCTTTTAACCACAAGATCTGTCCTTGCTTGACTCTGTGTCAATACGCTAATGCTGTAATATCCAAAGGCTATAGGTCACGGAACACTGTCAACTCAAAGTTTCTCATGGCTCAACATGCACTTTTTTTTAACTAACGTTAGATTGAAAACATGCTAAAAGTAGCATAAATATTACTAGTTTTGATTCCATGGACTGACAGAGCTTCACATATATTCACTTCCCCTAATTCATGGTCTGTTTATTAAGAATCATTAAAACGGTTTCTTTTCTGTTTAATTCTCTGTATGAAAAGATTACTGTTGTCCCAGACTTATTTTTATTATGACATAAAAACCATCTGTTCTTTTCAATGAGCACATGAAATTCTCTGTTAAAGCCACGAGATTGACCAAAGACACTGAATTTACACTAGTGGTAGCTTTACCAGTCACAGGCTCATGTCTATTTTGTATGTTATTTGCTTTCAGTTTTCCACTAATTGTTTTAATTAAAATAGGAATATCCAGGGGAAGAACTTTTGGTGGTCTTTGATGCAAAGTTGCAGTACGGACAGAACTTTTACCTTGTTGCTTCTGAGGAAGCCAAGGAAAACCTTCTGAAGGTAAGAAAATGCAAGTATACCACAGCATGGTTCTATCTAGGCATATTTCAGAATCTTGTCTCAAACATATACTGTAGGAATGGTATTGTATTCATAAGCATCTCACGTACTTGGCATACCAGAATGTTTCTCCAAAGGTTAATCTGATGATGAAAAAAATACATGTATCACTGTAAACATTTATTTTATATTGAGTAAGACTGAATTCAAGTTTTGTATTTTAGTTCAGAGGGCCAGTATAACCCTCATGGCTGCATTTTTATCATAAGTGTTGATTTCCTCTGTCAAGACCCAGGTTTCTAAGACAGACATAAAAATAAAAGAGTATAATATATCGAGCATCTTCCAAGAAATATTATACTTGTTTTTCACAATATATATATTTTTTCCTCAAATAATACTTCAAAGCATTCTGGAGTTCTAAATGACTCTAGATACTTAGAAGATTTCCCCTGGTGCATTGCATCATAGGAGAAGGTTTATGGCTAGATAATGTAATTATTCAACATGAGTTTGTCACCCAGCATCAGAAGAAATAACAATTAATAGAAAAGCAAATTACAGTTCCAAGCAGGAAGGCTTAATGTAGAAAATCATTATAAATTCCTTTTGTATAACAGTGATTTGCCTTCAAGACAGGATTTCTTTATTAATTAAATATTAAATAAGTAACATTTATTGGAAAATTCTAATTCACAAATGCATGATGAATGGGACCTAACCCAATTGTTCCCAGGGGCACAGTACAGCCAGACTTACTGCATAAAGACAAAGGTAAAAAACGTGCAAATAAAGACTGAAAACTCCGTTTCTAGTTCATACTTACATTTCAGTGCCAATTTTTTTTTTAAAGTACCATTTCTCACTGTTTGAAGTCACAGCCTTCAGAAAGTGCAGGAAAAAAAGAAGAAGAAAAAGAAGAAGAAAATGGAGAGGGAATTCTGGAATTCTGTCCTTATAAGCCTCCTGTCCGCAAACCGTGGGTTTCTCTCGGCAGTGAAAAGGAAATTGAAGAAGAAACTGTTAAAGACACTGTTACAAAGGTCAGACACAAGAGATGTTAGTTAATCGAATATTTTTTTTTTTTTTTTTAAATTAAGTTCCTTAAAATAGAAGTCAGGAAACTGAAAGTTGCAATCCTATTTTTCAAGAAAACAAAAAAGAGAAATAGAGAAATAGCTCAATTTTTAACAAAACCTCAAAGTGCTGCAGAAACTTTTGGTTTGTTTATATAACTGTTCTCTGCATCCTGCAAACCAGGCACGTGAGACTGCATTGAACATATCTACTCGATAAGCTGGAATTTCAATAGTTCTGTTCACCTTTTGTCATTAGCACCTCTGCCACTTTTTGCTCGGTTTACTATCTGGCCACATTTCAAGTTGAGTCATTGTAATTACATTCTAAGGACCTAGTTCTGTTTCCATGGAGCCCAGAGCAATCTGTTTCATTATATGGATGACATTTAAGTAGCATGCAACAGTTTTAAGGGCTCTCTACCTCAGAATAAATGTTACTGACTATAGGTATTACAAGCTGACTTTACAGAAGGACATATTTGATTAACTACATCTTCAGATTATACAGAGAAAATGATATGTTCAAAAAGTAGATCCACTCACAGCTGTCACCTAACTTCTGATGTATGTGGCATCTCCAGGCTTTTAACTGTCCATCAGTGATTTTTACTCAACACCTAAATCCCTGTTCAGGGAAAACAGGCTAAGCTTTGATAGTTCTCAGAAGCTGGAAATCTTGCTTAGAAAGATGTCTTATTGTTCTAAAGCTAATTCAGTCGCTAAATTTAAACCACATTCACAGTCCAACTATTCTGCATCCTACCTTGCTTGCAAGGTTCACTCCGAAGTATTCTCAGACTACATTCCTTTCCACTTCGGTAGGAGGTGTTGGGAAAAAGTACCTGGCTATGAATCCAGAACAAAGCAATACCTCTCTGTTGCCTGAAATCAAGCACCTACCTCTCTTTGTGGGTAGAAGTCAAGCCACATACCTTCTTTCTTCCTAGTTCCACTATAAGGAAACTCCTCACTCAAATTTTTGGGTACTAGGCACTACAGCCTATAAAGCCAACCTTATCCTGGGCTGTATCCAGAGAAGCGTGGCCAGTGGGGTGAGGGAGGGTATTATCCCCATCCACTCTTCTGAGACCCCACCTGGAATACTGCATCCAGCTCTGGGGCCCTCAGCATAACAAGGATATAGACCGGTTGGAGCGAGTCCAGAGGAGGCCACAGAGATGCTCAGAGGGCTGGAGCACCTCTGCTATGGGGACAGGCTGAGAGAGTTGGCTTGTTCAGCCTGGAGAAGAGAAGGCTCCGGGGAGACCTTATAGCACCTTCCAGTACCTGAAGGAGCCTGCAAGAAAGCTGGAGAGGGACTTTTTCCAAGGGCTGGTAGTGACAGGACAAGGGGTAATGGGTTTAAATTGAAAACTAGGAGATTTAGATTTGATATCAGGAAAAAAATTCTTCACAGAGAGGGTGGTGAGACACTGGAACAGGCTTCCCAGAGGAGCTGTGAACACTTCCCTGGAAGTGTTCAAGGCCAGGCTGGGTGAGGCTTTGAGCAACCTGGTCTAGTGGAAGGTGTCCCTGCCCATGGCCAGGGGGGTTGGAACTAGATGGGCTTTAAGGTCCCTTCCAACCCAAACCGTTCTACAATTCTATACCTCACCCAAAGTTGACAGTAGCACTAAGAGGGAAGGGCTGAAAAGTTGGATCTTGGAAGTGCAATGCAGTACTACATAAGACCTCCTGAAAATCAGTCCTTTAATTGAAGGTGCAGTTTTGATATTGCACGCATCAGAAAATGTAATTCTCTTTTCTCCTAATAGCAGTAATCCAAAACATTACCTAAAGGCAACTTCTTGTTTTGGAAATACAAACCTGCTTTCTATTAAATATGGAGGTTAATTATATGAGCACTTCAGAATTTCCAAATGCAGCAATGTAAGTAATATCAGCGCAGAAATCATCAATAGAACTAATTCTACAGTTACATGAATGCTGTCATTTTACAGAGTGAACTTTCCAAAAAGTTTCTCCTCTGCTAACTACAGAAATAACTCTTTTCCAGATTAAGTATATGATTTCTCGAGTACGCAGGAAGTTTGGTGCACCAATTACATTTACTGATAAGAATGCCTCACATGTAACAGACAGTTATGTTGAATGCACATCCTATCAAGACAAAACTTTCAGTATTAAAATGCTTGAAAAAGATGTGGGCATACAGATGGTTCCAAAAGTAAGAGAAGCTAGTACTCAGACAAAATGGTAAGTGTGAGAAAATATTTATCAGCTTATTTATTAAGCTACGCACTGTTTGTCATCTCAGCCAAAGCTGTGTAAGTAACTCTTCTGGAGTTATTCAGTTACCAGCTTGATTAAGAGAACAGAATTGAATGCTCTGTTTGCATCTATCTTCTTTCACTCTTTTCCAAAGAGTTTCTATAAAAACTGGGTATACTTAGCTTTTAATTTTACACATTATGTGGGTTTCTGCCTTGGAAATTGTTTCTCTACTGACTGACATTCAAATTTATTCCAATTGATTAGGACCTATCCAAAAAATGCAGCCACACAGTATATTCCTAGGCAGTTGTCAAATGAAGAGAAAGAAGAGAGTCTGCTATCTGAGAAGCTGAAAGAATTTCTTACATCAGTACATTTAAGGTAAAATTACTGCAGCAATACACATTAAAGGCTACCTGAAATAATACAGAATACAAGCAAGAATTCTTGTCTGAGTGGACCGTTGGTCTGGTCAAATACTGATATATTTTTTGCTTCTATATACTGGTTTTGGTGTTTTTTGTTGTTGTTTGGGGTTTTTTTCCCTTGCTTATTATTTTAATATTAACCAATATTAACTTAATGTTTGTCTCTATGAAAATGAACATGAAGTCTATGCCATATAAACATGAATGTTGGTTTAAATAGATATTGGAACTGTTGAAGTTTGGTAGCAATACATCTTTTCAAACAAGCTGCAAAGCTGATCTTTCAAACACTGCTCACCTAAGCAGAGGCTTATGCAGAAGAGCAAAAGCGGTGCCCTACAGCCCTTAGACACAGGACAAACCCCACTTCCTGACACTTTTTGTGCAAGAACTGGACAATTGCACTGTGCTTGATCCACACAGAACTACAGCTAAATTGTTGGTACAATTAGCTATTTACATTTAAATGGAAGAGGGTTTCCTTACAGCAATGCATCATTGAGGAATTAATAATTTTTTTTATTTTTTTTTTTTTTTTTACTACTGTGGTCATAATTTCATGCAAAACAAAAGCTGTCTCTTTACAGAAATGTTAGTGATTCTACTACTGAGTAGTCACATCTGGATTCTTGAAAGTGTTTACTGTGTTTTTCACAAAACAGAATGGAAATTGCATTGCAGCAAAATGAAATTATGAACGCTTTTTTTGATGACTGGAAAGCCCTAGCAGAAGATGAAAGCAGTTGTGGTGGCAAGCCAGATGTTTATCTTAAAGCACACCAATCATTTACAGATCTCCATGGTCTCAAGGACAGAACTATTAGCTGTGTTTGCTGGCATCCAACCATTTATGGTAACGTAGTTAAAATACTGATCTGAGACTTGAATGACTTGTATTGTACAACAGCTATAAAATATGCACCTTGGATAAAATTACCAGCTTTTACACTAAAAAATAAATAAAATCAAATCTGATGTATGATGTCTGAATTGCTGATTTGAGATGAAGTGAATAAGGAGACAGCAAATTCTTTCTGGAGTTCAGACAGGCCGTGCAAAGTCCCTCACAGTAATGTATAAGCGGGAATGATAGGAAAGGGAAATTTCTCCCTTATGAGACTCATTTAAGTGAGGCTGCAACTGTGCCAGTTCCTTCTGCTGGCTCTGGATACCGTTGTTCTCTCCATGGCTGGTTCTGGTAACATGCCTAATACTTGTGAGGAATGTTAGAGCCACAATGGGACATGGCTGTGCCGAGTGCCAGGGAGCATCAGGAAGCACACTAAAGGTCTCCTCCTGCTCCCTGCCGTGCATTATTGCGTTACACAGCCAGGCTTAGAGGCACAATTAAGTTCTATATAATTGTCCTAGCTGCACAGCATACTGATAGCCCACACTGCAGCCTGGGTAGGAAATTAATTCAGCTACAAAGGATTTGAATTCATGATGGGTGGCCAGGACTACATGCCTGTCACATCATTTTGAGTGCAGTACTACACCATTAAGGCATAGTAGCAAAAAAGTTGAGTTTTATCCTGATCCTTAGGTTCTGTGTCTCATTGTTAAATAACTTAAGCTTAAGTATCAAAAATAATTTCCCCAGAGTTGATCTGTAAAAAGAAAAATATAAATATGTGGTTAGGTGCGGGGTTTTTTTCTTTTTTTCTTTCCACTGCATTCAGAAGGTATAAATACAAGTCACTAAGAATAATTAACAGCATGTTGAAACTTGAACTGTCTCTTCTGAGAAAATTCGTTGTCTCTCTCAATCAGGGATTGTAGCAGTGTCAGCAAGAAAGCTTTCTTACGAAGAGCAAGTTAACCTTTCTGAGACGTCATTGCAGCAGCAATCTGTAATACTTCTTTGGAGTTTTTTTGACCCTATCCACCCTCAGGTATTTAATCAAGACTTTTAAATGTGCCAAATATTTAATTAACAAGAGAAGAAACAGTCAGCACAACTGCATTTCTCAATTATTTTGTTTTTCTTCTTTCTAGTTAATGTTAGAGTGTCCTGAAGACATTGACTGCTTTCAGTTCAGTCCAAGTGATCCAAATATCATCGCTGGTGGCTGCATCAATGGACAGGTGTTTATAATTTTATTAATAAAGTTGGGTGCTTCTGTATTTTCTTACAGTATAAAAATATGGGTGAAGAGATGTCCTCAACATCCATAATAACACATAGTGTCACAAGACAGATACCACAGCCTCAGAAATTCTCTGATCCTGTACTGAAGTTATGCCTGGTTAGTCTACAGCTGAGCCATTACTGTATGATGCTTCTTTGCATTTCTGCAGTACTGATAAATAGGTCAAGCTGTAAAGACTTTTTTTTTTTTTTTAAATCAAGACAAGTATAGTCTTTCTACTGATTTCATCAGACTGAAGGGGCAATGCCTTAAAGATTTTGCAAGTTCTAGTGTAGAGTGTGAATTTCTTATTTTTCCCCAAACACCCATGAATTATATTTGGAGAAAAAAAAAAAGTTTATTAATATAAAGGATGAAATACTTTGTAATATATTAATTTCTCATTGTAGGTTGTACTGTGGGATATTTCTCAACATGAAAAAAACCTGCAAAATACAAACGCTGTTTCTGATGGAATTAAAATGACAGCTGTTGATATGGTGAATTCTTCCATTCTAAATATATTGCCTTACAACTGTCTGGGGTGAAGAGAGGCAAAAGTTAGAATACAAGTTAGTGGGGAAAAATGGGTGGAGGTATTCTGACTCAAAACAGAGGTGTAGATAATATTTACATTGAGGGACTAGAAAGGATAAGAAACCTGGTGAGTTCATGAAATAAACCCATTATCACAAGATAATGTCTACCTGGTTAGTCCAGCTGAATAGCTTTACTGCATTTTGTGCAGATCTGGGCTTTGATAGGGCTGTTCTGTAATGGGCACCAGCGTATACTCAATTCTTGCCTGATGAAGCCTATCCAATACATACAGCGTTTGTTGCCAAATGTAATACAGAAAACCATTGTGGAAGTTTGTGGACAGAAAGAAGGTAGCTTGGAAGATGAGAAGCAGATTTCAGTGGAAGGAGACCATAAAGGGGATAAGCAGAAGAGAGACCTAAGAGCAGAGGAGGAACTAATAACATAAGTGGATATGTATGTGCCTGTGGAGGCATGTTGGAAATCTTTTTAGAGCTTCGTATCCAAAGGCCTGTTTTGATGCTTTCCTTTTTTTTCCCTTTTTTTCCCAAAGGGAAGATATTAGACCCCTAGAAAGTTCTCTAAACTGATCTGAAATACGTGCATAAGCATTAACAGTGTTTAAAGTAACCTTTTTTCTTTGATAGGTCTACTATTATATTTTGCAAATACACTGATATCTCTTTTTAAAACATTTCTAGCCATCACCTGTGCAAGTCCAGCAGACAAACACAGAGCCACCTCTAGTGAGATACTGCGCAGTCTCATCCATGCAGCATAGTCATAAAAAGCCAGTAACAGATATACATTGGCTGCCAGAATATTTTGAGGTGAGTTTAAAAATTCATTTTTCTTCCTTTTATTGTTTTTATTGCATTTTATTATAATATTATTATCCTTCCTAATTTACTACCTGAGAAATCAGTGTAAATTCAAGATAAAATATTAAATATGCAATTATTTGTAACAGCCTTCTTTATTTCTCACTGCATTTTCTAAATCTTAAATTATCTGGTGCCACTTGTCCTGTTCATTGTGCTTTACAACTGTGCTGTGTTCTCAACCTGATATGAATCTGCTCCTACTGGAAAAAATTTCTGTAGTTTTACTGAAAATTATAATTCAAAATTACAATAAGCCTTCTATATTAAAAATACAATGAATTTCTATTATGAGCAATCCAGCCTGTCACCAAGAATTCAGAGAAATAATTTCAATTACCTAAATATCTAGGTACCTAAGAATGGTGTGACTGTAGATACCTTAATTCTTGTAGGTGCTGCCTGTTGCACTCAAAGCTTACATTTTCTGTGGTGGTTTTAAAGCTCCATAGTACTTAGGGTCTATGTAGTTAAAAGGTCCAACCCCATTCCAGGAGTGTTGCATGCTCATTTACTGTCAAAGTACTGCAAATTGTTGCCAAGTTAATTTGAAATGCAGATGTAGTCAAATGCAAAATAACTACAGTGGAAAAGCAGGTCAAAAGGAAGAAAATTAAGATCTTTTAAATATTTATGCAAATTAATTTTTGAAAACAAATTTTTAAATCTTCATAGATACTGCAGTTCTTAGCAATGTTACTGGAAAAGTGAGGAAAAGGGTGCACATATTTCATAAAAAGAAAGCTGATACAACTGTTTGTTATTAAATTATGCTACGCTAGTACCCATGGATACTAATTGGTACCAGATGTATAAGATGAAGAAAGGGATTGGTCAGCAGAATGCTGTTGTGGGTTTTGTTGCTTGGGTGGGGGTTTTTTGCCAAGGTTTAGACTCAGAAAGCTGTTTTCATGCTTATTTGGGATAAAAGATACAGGAAGCCTGTGCTTAATAAATAACACTGACAAAGGAATCATTTCATCAGTATTTAGCAACATGTACTGGGACATGCTTTTTGCTATGTAAACACGGGATATGTGTCAGCCTTTGCACAGCATTGCAGTTTTTATGGCACAGTTCCCAAAACCAGCAGTTTATTATCAATGAAAAAGTATTAAAAAGTTGTACCCAGAACCTAATTCAATTTGGCACAGTTGTGACACTACCATTTTGCCTCCAGGTAGGCAAATCATGAATGAAAATGAGTAGGATTTAGCCTAAAAAAAAAAAAATAAAAAGGTGTAGCTGAAACTTTGCCACATGGTTGGTAAGTACAGTTTTAGTCAAAAATGTGTATGTTTTACACAAACTGGAAATTATATTTGATCAGGCATAGCCTATAATGACTTGTGTGTGTGTCCCCACCCACCACCTTTCCTTTACTTTTCTGAATAGATTAAAATAAATCTGGTATAAAACAATGACTTCTTGGTAAATGATAAATATTATAAAACCTGCAGAACCCCACATACACAAACTAAACTATTACTGATTAACATGTGAAGGTACTGCTACCATCCCGCAGTGTGGCCTAACTGAGTGATAATTCAAGAGAGATGACCCGTGGTGTAACCTTGGCAAAGGTCGATCACTCCCAAAGCACTTAACTGTTTGAGATAAATTTCTCAATGATCTGCTTTTTGGTTAAACGTGGCAACCTAAGGAGGTTGTACCAGCAGTCGTACCAGCAAGTATTTATCCTGCTGACTTCATTGAGAATTGCAGGTGCCTAACAGGCAACGCTGATATCTGTTCACTTAAAGTCCATTTGTAAAATGTCTTAACTTTATAACTACGGGTTAATAAATCCTGATTCTTAAGCTTTACCCAAGCAGAAACAGTGAGTTGATTTCTAGAAGCCCATTTTATGTACTTAGAAAGATAGAATTGTTGTCTCTCATCATCATCTCCTCCTGTAACTCTTACTACTGTTATTTTTAGGACAACGGAATGGGTTCTACTTTTGAAAACAGAGCTGAAATTTGCGTGCAGCTTGTAACCTGCTCCCCTGATTGGTATATACAATACATACTCTTAAGTCTTCCAGTCTCCTTTGGAAAGCTTTATGGAGTGCACTCCATGATTTAACTAGCACACTTCTGGATTCTCATCAGCCTATCCTGAATAGCTGAAATTCTGTATGGAGAAGACAAGAGCATCAAGTTCTCAGCCAGTTAAGCCCCTTATAGTAATGGCATTAAGGGTTCATAACTGAAAACCCTCACATGTGTATGTTTATATTCTGTGTATCCCTTAAGACGCATGTTGGTCACGCATGCATTGGCCTGAAGAGCCACACCACCGCACTTACATTGATTCTGTGACTCTTGCACAAAAAGTTATTAATGATTTTGAAGACAAAGAAATACTGTAAACTAGATTTAAACTTGGAGACTTAGCTGGCAAGATTATTTTGTATGAATCTCCTCTTTTGTGGACTAAATAGTCATGATGGTTGTGAGTAAATACCACCCTGTGTGAAAGACTGGCAAGGCAGCAGAATGCAAAAAGTCCAAATAAGTATTTAGCATTCATGATGGCAAAAGGCTTAAGACTTCAAGGCTGCATGGCTGGGATCAATCAGATGTTTGCTAGTTACATCAAAAGGAGGGTCAGAGCCAGAAAAATTAGATAATGACACAAAGTTATTTTTCCTAATCAAAATCAGAGAAGAATTCCAAGAATTAAGTTAGAACAGTGATTGCAAATACGATTGTTAAGAAATTGTTTGCAGTGTAATGCAGGTAATGCACATGGAAAAAAAACCCCTCAAAGTACTCACACACCAGGCCTCCAAAATTTCAGTATTCACTGAAAATAAGCACAGGGAAATCACTACAATGTCATCCATGAAGAGCACGGGTCCCTGAGCAACTCCTGTTAGAAAAGGGAGAGATATGTCAGCAGTGAGGAAAACTATCATCTATACCAAATCTGCAAGTCAATGTCCAGAGTAGGGCAACAGGAACACTGAAAATTCCAGTGAGATGACAGATTCAGCTGAGTGGGACCATTTGCCCTGAATGTCAGCAAATAAATTGATGCACACGTGCGTTGGGAATGAGATCCGATTTGGATTACTAGATTACTTGCTACAGAGCTCTGTCCAGTTCTCTGAGCCTCCAGGAGTTTTACCCAGGTAGTGCCAGTAATTTCACCCAGTAACTTTCCATAAGTAAACTGTATCAATGTTATCTGGCTGCTTTGGTATAGTTAGCAACCGATGAAATGGTGAACAAAGGAATATATGCCATTATTTACAAAAGAAGCGATTAAATACCAAGCATTTGCCTGCTTTTCAGTCTATTGCTATGTAAAGTTGGAAGATGAAACTTTGAAACAAAACCAGGGAGTAATATTGTACAATAATTTTGCAGCTCAATATTATTTTGGGATATTCCAGCCACCAAACTTGCTGAACAATCCTCATCTGAGAAAGTGAAAGAGGAGAAAAAACTTTATATGCCCCCTGATGTTCTAGATACTTTAAAGCATCTAGATCTCTGCTGGAAACCTCTCATAAAGGTACTGTACACAAATACAGAACAGAAAGATCATGTCAAACTGTAGATATGGCCAGAACTCCATAGGAATGTATCCTTTTGCTTTCCAACTCTTTAAATTTTCCAGCAAATTGTGACTTCCTTTTGAATTTCCTTCTGATTATGAAATTAAATCTTCAACGTTCCTCTGAAACTTCAATAAAACGCTTTTTGAAAAGTTAACTCACAAGAGACAGCATGATTTCCTCTTAAAACTGAAGTAGGTGCACAACTAGTTGTAGTAAGTGTTAAGTTCCTCTCAGCCTTTTCACCCGCTGTGCTGTCTATCTCAGTGGGTCCCAAACAGTGAAACATGCCTCATGACCAACAGAACCGTAATTACTGGCAACCCAACAGTCAGTCTGATGAAAGTGGTCATAGCAGTTTGTGGAAAAAAAAAAAAAAGTGAGGCTGAAAATAATGTGTTAGGTAAAAAAAAAAAACGAAACATTTTGGACATGCTGCTCACAGTAGCTGCAGCTTGTATGGTCGCTGAACAAGCATGACTGCTGTTTTTTGCTAGAAACCTGGCAAAATCCTTACAGGGAAAGGATAACACAAGAAAAATCACAGGTTTGCATTTTCTCTGTTCTTGCACATGAGGCAGCAAATGCCATTTGTGGGGTGTTGCAAATACACTGACAAGACCTGTTCCATTACAGCAGAAAGTCATTTAGTCTTGTAGCTCAGAGACCTGCCAAAATGAGTTAGCAAATGCGTTTTTTCTGAACAGATAAACCTGTATGAAAGCAATACCAACATGGAGTATGGTCCTGTCAGAATTAGTTTAAGGGAACTGCGTTATCATTACAAAACCTCAGGTAATATTTATTACACCTTATTGGGGAAAATGTTTTTCATAAGCTTATTTTTCAGTATATACATAATGAAAACTGAGCAACAAAGTGTTGCATAGCTAAATGCATTGGGGGTAGAAGGTTTCTTAAATATGCTGTTATTCAAAATGCAATACATATGTATGTATATGTATATATGTGCAGATATGTGCACGTATTGCATACAAAACGCAGTTCTGTATGCACAGTAACTCTGAAGGTTTTACTTAATAGCTCATTATTGAACCCCACTGAGTCCCTTTATCCCTCAAACAGTATGTCTTTTTCATTAGTATCCTTACAGAATAACAATTTTAGAAAAACCATGTTGTAGTAAGAGCATATATCGTAGGTATTTCTGTAGAGCTTTGGATAGAGGTGCCTTAGCACTTTGCATTCCATAGTAGAGCATCTCCTTAATAAGACCCCTGTGGTACGGACACAATACTGGTCCCTCTGGGAAGCTGGCACACAGATAGCCAGTACCTGAGGGGACGACTGCAAACCATGCCAGAAATGCCCTTCTAGCAGCTGAGCTGCTCCAGTGCACGCTGTCACACCTCCAGCACATGCTGCAGGAGGCAGGTTGTGCCATTCCCTGGAGCAGAAATGTTGGCACCTAGTTGCAGCAGCTACGAGGGATGCGTAAGGATGGTTCTTATGGAGATGCTGATGGGTAAAAAAGTAGTCATCTGGGTACGGGAGCACTGACTTCAGAGCAGCTGCAGCAATGGGGAGATATCACCATGAAACAGTTAACCTGCAGAACTGCTGCTTTACTTCACAGTCTTTCTTGTCTTGCCTCTTGAAATTCCCCTTATCCATGAACTACGTTTACATAACAAAGGATTTTCTTGATCTGATACATTTCAGTGTATACTAAATAAATGTATCTGTGCTGTTTCTCAGAGAAGGTGCAATCTCTGAACACACTAGATGTACTCGTCAAAGACAGCCCATGTAGAGAGATGAGTACTCCCTCAAGCAAAAATCTGAAAGTGCTAATGAATATCTCCACCAACTTTTTTGTTGGAAATGAAGTAAGTGAAAATAATACATTACTAATGAAAATGTTAAGTCAAGCTATTCAAAAGACTGAACTATTAAATAATAGATTCTTCACAAATGTATGGAGTTGCGTGTTTTCTTCACACAACTAAAAAGAACTTTCTGGACGTGCCCCATTTTATTCCAGTTTTAATGCACTTAGCTACATGCTTAAGATAATAATAAAACCCCCAATATTTGGCAGACTATGAACCCTTACTCAAAGGGCAGAAAGATATTTCCAAAATATGTTGAACTTAACTACCTGCCATCAGGCACCAAAGAGTTTTTCCTTATTCCAGAAGCCATAAGATTAGTAATATTTTTTTATGAGTTCCCCTAATGTCAGGTGAAGTGATTAAATACTTAATCACTTATACTGTAGTATAAATATTTATTTATACTACAATCTCCCCCACAACTTATTTCCACTTTAGGAAGTCCCACCTATTCATAGTCCTCTACCCACCCTATGTATCTAAACTTCCAAAATCTTTCCCAGTTTTGAGTTTATGTAGGAACAAAAATCTGGCTTCTAGCTTCCTTTGTGCTTCCAGCCACCTTTTTCCCAAGTAAAAAAAAGCATGAACTGTAAAAATCGAGCAGCTAATTCTGCTGGAAGGACTCCCTGAATACATCATGGTGAGTAAAGCTGTTTCAGCAACAAAACTGTATGGTGATCCAAAATGTTAGTGTTTTTTTCAGTCACTGGCTGCAAACTTTCATTTTAATTTTGCAGAACACATTTAATATTAAATGCATTTACCTGATTTTTCTGGCACCACAGGATGGAGAAATTGTTTATTCCGACTGGAAAATAGAAATTGATAGTGACTCAGCAAAACCAGTTAGTAAGTACGAGGTTCTCAATACCCGTTTAACCTTAGTATACCCCTAACTTTACAATATTTGCACCTAGACTCTGTCTTTTTAAGGTTCTTGCTCATCTGCTGTAACAGCCTATCTCCCTGGTGACACTGGGAATCAGCAGTACAGCCTCAGAAGTGAGTGCAGTTTAGCTGTCAGGGCAGATTAGCAAAAGCCCTCTCTGGTATCACAGGTGCCTCGCTACCTACCTGTTAGCACAAATCACGGAAGTCAGACTTGACACTAACTAGATTTGTGGCAATTCCAATTCCTCTACCTTGTGAGCAAAAAAAAAAATGAGGCTAATATCTTTGAAGGCCGTGCTGGATCCTGCACGCCTGTTTGCCCCCACGTAACGGCCATGGTGAAGATGATCACCAAAGCATAGTTACGAGCAACTGCCTTTTCCATTCCACTAGGACAGAATCACGTTCAGAGATACACCATCCACACCAAAGCTGTCAACACTCTCCAGAGATCTCCGGTTTTCAAAGACATCATTCTAAGTGCTGGGGGCCGGAATTTTGCCATTTGGAAAGAAGGGGTTACAGTAAGTTACGTTAACACAGCTGTAACATAACTGACAGATCTACAAGAGAGAACTGTAATAGCCTCAGAGACTGTATTTTCAGAAATGTCTGTAAGTCACACAGCGTCATAGTTTAGAAACAAACTGAGTATAAGAAAAGCTTTTCTATCTTCTTCGCTTCAGAAAACTGTTTTAGAAATAGCTGTGTAAACCTGCCTTTTACAGGAGTGTGCTGGCTTTGGTTGGGACCGTGTTGGTTTCCTTCACAGTGGCTAGCATGAGGCTACGTTGGGGTTTGCGTGGAGGAGAGTATTGATGGTGCCGGTGCACTTAGTTGTCACTAAGGAGTGTTCCTACCGAGTCAAGGACTTCTCCAGTGTCTGGTGCTGTGCCTGTGTTACCAGCTTCTTCGCTACAAGGAGCTAGGAGGGGACGTGGTCAGGACAGCTGGCCCGGACTGGCCAAGGGAGTATTTCACTCCACGAAACCTCACACTCAGTGTGTGTGTTGGGGGTTGGGCCAGGGGTGGACTTTCTTTCTCTGGCTCTGCCCCGCAGTCAGTCGGTGGGTGGTGAGCAGTCCTACCCTTTGTTTTGTTTTCCTTTATTTTCATGACATATTGTTAGTATTATTGGTATCATTGTTCTATTTCATTTACTTTCAGTTATTAAGTTGTTCTTAACTCACAAGTTTGTCTTTTCCCCCCATTCTCCCTCTCCGCTGGAGGAGCGGGGGAGAAGGTGACCGAACAGCTGCGTGGTACTTAGTTGCTGGCTGGGATTAAACCAGGACATGAAGAAATGAAGTGACCTTTAATTCCAACCTTGTAAAAACTGTAGCTTCTCAACAAATTATTTCTGCTGCTAGGGAAACTGAAGAATAAAGGCAGTGATTGCTAAACACAGCTGAAGAATTCATATTTAGGGTGCAGTCTTTCCATATCTGAAGACAAAGAAACGTGGGTTTTTTTCACAGTTCCTCTTTTGTAGGGAATCCAGGTTAGCTGCACCAGGCAAAATCCCAAGACCACAGATTTTAACAGCAGATAGACACATTTCATTCATAGACTGGAAGCGAGACAGGTTTTTACTTCTCCACAGTTCTCTTTATCTGCAGAAGGTGATACCAATTTTGCCACTGATATGATCTTTGTTATAGGATCATTTAAATTGTGAATGTTCTCAAATGATAGGAGGTCTGAAGCAGTGAGTGGATAGTGCTGTTTGAATGTTGAGTCTATCTTTTACTTGTTTTTTAACAAAAATAAGAATGGGCCGATCCTTCAGTCAAGATGCTCTGCAGGAAGATATACCACGGGACAGTGGTCCTTAACGAGACCAGGAGTTTTCTTCATTGGCAGAGATGATGGGAGTATGGAGGTCTGGGACTTACTGAAGAAAACTCATGAGCCATCTCATTTGCAGAACATCTCCGAATCAAGGATCACTTCCATCAGCCCCTGGACCACCTCAAGTATGTTGATAGCGATCGCACTTTACGGGGCCACCCTGTTTGTAAAATGGCCTGTGACTCCAAGGCACACTAAGCTTGTTATAGGTGATCTTATGGGAGAGATCAGTACATATTTCCACTAATTTAACACTGCACTGTAAGCACAGAAATGCATACATCAGATTTTAAGTGTACTAGTGCAGTATAAAGCGAAGAGTTTGAAACAGTATAAACTTTGAAGGGAATTTAATTTGCTGCTTTTTTGCTGCAGTGAACAATAAACCAAACCAATCACAACAAAAATGAACCCTCTGTAGTTTGTGTTTGGGTGGAGGAGTGTGTTACTGTTGGAATTGTTGACATGTTTTTTGTCAAATTTCTTGCAGCAAAGCAGCATTTTTTAGCTGTTTCTGATGGTTTTGGAGTACTGCATGTTTTGGAAATCTGTCAGATATTAAGTCATCCTTCAAGGAATGAGGTTGGTAAGAATTTTTATTTCTCTGTGACACTATCCTGAAAACTCAACGTAGAAACAGGCCTGACTGGAAAAATGTGCCTTCAAATGGATGGCAATTATTTTGAGATGGCCATGTCCTCCGCAGGTCACCCGTAGCAAAGCTGGCACTGCACAGAGCCCAGATAGGTGGCGCCTACAGGAACCCGGGTGACAGTTGGCAGAATTCCACTGCTTCAACCTGTCTCTGTGAAAACGCAGTGGAGTTCAAATTGTTTTGACACATGTATAAAATGACACCTGCTTTCATATATCAAAATAATTCTATATAGTGCACAGTAACGTAAATAGACTGAGTTTCTCTTTCTCTGCACCTTCTTTCTGCATTTGTATAGGGTTTTTTTCCTCTAAATTTAGTCCTTCAACTTAGTCATCTTAGTATCTGGTTCTAGCTCACTTAGAGCACATTTAACCAACTGTTACTAAATCACCACTCATTCATTCTCCTTTGAAATAAGGACTATCAGTACCAAACAGCCATGGCAACAATAGAAACGGTTGTAGCATCTCTATTTTCAGATCCAGGTTATGTTTTCATCTCATCAAGTCCAGCAGTCTTGCCTGCTATCTGGTCTGTTAGTTTTACATCACAGAATGTTCTTCCTGTCCTCTCCCCCTCTTAAATTCATGCATGTACTTAAGTAATTTGCAAACATACCATAAAGGTTTGCAGTGTGCAGAGCTACAGTATATAGCAACGTAACACCAGGTCAGCTGCTTCATTTTAGGAAAAAATAGCTTTGCCAAAGCAAGGTAGGAGCCAACTGTAAGTGCTGTAACGTGAGCAGCGAACGCATTGCTTCTGCCCAAGTTACATGTGTTTTGGAACTACGCTTTTTAGGGCACAGAAGTATTAACCTAGGAGCAGTCACTAATATTTAGATTACATTCATTCTAACTGAAGTATTCCCTTTAAAATAGATGTGCAATACTGAAGTATGGTATTTGTGGTATTTTATGGTTTCTTCATGCCTTAAGTTAGGTCAGTGAGGATTTGAAATAATTTATTTAATTTATTTATTTAGGTTCATAATTTACTGAAATTATGAACCTAAAACTGGTTTAGTTATTTTAGTGCAGGTTCCTGAAAGATGTTCTACTCAGTCAATGTAATAAAATAATTTAACCCCATGCACATTTTAAGCCAAATACAATTGATTTCAAACCACATCTTTATAGTGTTTTGTTGGAAATTATTTGGATAAATGATATAGCTATCTATATTTCTAATATAGATAAACTGGTAATAGTGTTCAGATCATCAGCAATAATTCTGTGTCTTTGGGCTTGTAATGATCAGTGTTTGTCATTGTGTTCACAGCATACCAACATACTTGAGTATTTTGAAAGAGAAATCAAATATCTGAAGTATTGTGAACAAGAATTTCAAGAGTATCAAGAGTTTCAAGCCAAAACAGAACTGAGATAGAGCTGGAGGCACAGAGGAAAAAACCAGTATGTTATACTTGGAGTTAAGCAAACTCTTTAGTTTCCTCGGCTCTTTAAAACACACCTGGTTTTGCTAGGCAGAACTTCCCATAGTATTTCCAGATATTAGGGTGAACGCCATCAGACCAGCTCAGCAGCTCCTTATTTCATATTTACCATTTTTAAGAGTGGACTAGGTGGTCCTGCTGCGAGTTCAGCTCTTGGCCAGTGAAACTCTGAATTTGTTTTTTACATCAGTTACTCTTTCACAAAGTTACAATTTTGGCTACTTCAAGGGAGGAGAAACTCCAGCCTTCCATTCTTTGTTCACATAAGGACTTTGCCTATCCAGTCTTTGGTAAATGGTTTAATTAAACCAACTAACTACCAAGGAAACGACAATTCAGTTAATGTAGCCCTAGGTGATACCTACTGGCGTTAATTTGTGAGAGCACTGACACTATGCCTGGGAAGCAATGGGGTTGCACACGGGTTTCAGAGCTTTACTGCCTGGTATGTGTTTTTCCTTCAGAGTATGACTGCCTCACAGAAAACAAAACAAGAGATGGAGGAGCAAGAAAATGCAGTCTATGGTGTACTTCTAGACCTGGAGAGGCATATACTAATGGATTTAGGACTAGTAAAGGGACAAGAAATACTTCCGTCATCGGATGCTAAGAGCCCATTATCACCTTTAGCAGCAGTGAGCTTTTTGTTTCAGAACCTCTTTATTTCAGCAAAACTTGTTTAGCTTCAGAAATAAAGCAACTTGCAGTTAGAGATTACTGTTTTGTTAACTTTGTCCATTTGTGTATTCTCAACGTGGTTAAAGAACAACTGTTTTGGGCACGCTTCCCCCACTATGTTTGCTTAATATATAATGAATAGTCTATCTGTTTAAATAATAGTTTTCCCAGCTCTGTGTCTGTCAGGACTGCGGAACACAATGCAGCAGGTCAAACCAATGTGGCGATATTCACCCTTGTAACCTACATCCACCTGCTCCTACCAGAGGGGGAACCATCCCACTTCAGTAGCTACATTCACACAGGCCATCCAAGTTTTGCTACTCAGCTCCAGAAATCAGCTCCTCCCTCATCCCCAAGGAATTCACTCCTCATAAAAACACAGGGACAAGCAGCAGCTCTTTTGAGATGTCCCGGCCACGTCCTGCTCTGGAGATGTGGCAACAGAAAGCGCTCCAGCGCGAAGGACACTCACCCGGGCCTACGCAGTCCCCCGGCCCCGAGCTGCCGTGGCGGGGAGCCGGGGAAGCACACAGCCACGCGGGTACCTCAGCTGACCACAACCATCGCGGTAACACAGGAGATGGAAGGAGCGATTCCTGGCGCAAAGGCTAGAGGCTCCTGAGTCACGTAATAAACACTGCAGATCGGTTCAAGGCCTCTTCAACTTTCTGCAGCCAGGATCTCCCCATCACATACTTTTATCACTCGGGTTGAACTTAGGTCCAAGTTTGGTGCCACTACACAGGACTTGGTTTGAAAAACAGTCTTCTGATTGCTAGTTTGAAGTTTAAATATTACAGTAATATTCCTTGCATCTCATATTAAACTACCTCCAAGGACCACTCAACAAGCACATCCCTGCCACCTGCCGCACACTGTTTGCAGTCGGAGCTCAAACAGGAAGAGAACACAGCTCCTCTGCTGAATCAATATTTAACCAAAAGCCTGCTCCATGTAGCAGTGTAAATATCCCACAACCAACTAATTAAAAAGCTCGGCTCTCTTATCAGGCCCGGACTTTGTTAGAACACCACCTCAGATCACCTGCCACAGATTTTTGATTAACAGGGCCGCAAGATAGGTGTACATTAAAGCCATATGGCCATGGCTTACCTGGAAAGCCCAACCATCTCCCCTCCACCGTAGCTCTGTCACTACAACCCGGAGGAGGCAGCAACTCCAATGTGAGCCTTGTTCTCCCCACAGAGGCACTCCAGAGAGTTTCAGTTAAGGAAGCGTTCCAGAGAACAGATGGATTTCAGCTGGGTTTTCCTAACAGTGAGGACAAAGAGGGATCAGCCTGGGGAGCTGCAGGAATTCCCCAATGGAAAGGGCATAGTCTTCCAGAAAGCCGTGTTCCTCCCCATCTCTGTTTCCCAAATAACACCAGAGGCATGCAACGATACATCCCATGGCAATCTTTTATCCTCTCTAATGCAATTCTAGATGTTCAAATACCTGTAGGGTCAGCCTTGCATTACTTCAGCTGTTCCACAGGCTATTTCTGCCTAGAAAATTTTGTTGCTAAGACAAATTCTAGGTTGTCCTGCATGGCTCTACAAAGTCAAACAGAATGAAGACAGTTAACCCAATGTGTAGGATGACATTCTGAAAAAAATGAATCATAGTTACACTGAAGTGTAACCCCAGTCCTCCCTCCACCCCAAATAGCCATCTTTCAACTGGCCCTAGCTCCAGAGTTTGAGGTAAAGACTTCTTATATAGAAATACATTTTTATTGTTAAGAAAACCCTGTACCTTGGGATGGGGAGGAAGAGGAGGGGTTAAGATCTGGCAGCAGAAATACCAGATGTGTGTTTGGCTTATCAGATTTATCCTGTAAAAACCCTGAATATCTGCTTCTGTTGGGGACGTTTCCCTCTATTTTTAGAACCCATCTGAATAGCTGCAGCTACGTTTCTTGCCTGGTACATTAATAAACATCCCCATGCGTTAGGCATCTGGAAAAGACAGATCTAAAGATCTGAAGTTTCTGAGGATGCAGGTCCTCAGTGGCTTAAACCAGCCCAAGGTCATGCTGCCACCCTCTCTACTCCACATCCCACACCATCCCCACCCATCTCCTGCACGGTCCTGTAATCAGTCACTTTGGGACGCTGAAAAAGGGGGAGAAGTGTTTCAGCGTCAGCTGGATCAGCCCCACAGCACAAGCATTTGGACAATCCTGCTTCAACAAACAGCAAGATTGAAACTCTGCAAACGGGCCCAGTCCATTCCTGAACTCACCTCAGCGGGTGGGCTCCTTAGCACATCCCACATCCTCAGCCCTTGGCAGCAAAGAGCTGGACAGACCTCCAGGCGCAGTTCTGTTTTTCCCAGGACTACAAACTCGGATTCCACGCTCATTTGGACACTCCTGCTTCAACAAACAGCAACAGATTGAAACTCTGCGAAGGGGCCCAGTGCATTCCTGAACCCACCTCAGCGGGTGGGCTCCTTAGTACATCCCACATCCTCAGCCCTTGGCAGCAAAGAGCTGGACAGACCTCCAGGCGCAGTTGTGCTTTTCCCAGGACTACAAACTCTGATTCCACCCTCCTACCCAGCCCAGCACGCAGCCATCACTGCCCCTACTTGGGTGTAACAACCTGCATGTGATTTTGGTGCAAGTCTTGGAATCGGTTGTGGAAGTGCACCTGCATCCGCTGCTTCACCTGCAAAGCGGAGGTCACACCTGAAGGAAGTGCACACACTCCAGGGACATCTGGTCTCTGAACTCAGCTGCAGGCTCTGCTCTGAACCTCTCCCAGCAGCCGCAGGAGCCCTGGCGGAACAGGAGCTGCTCCTGGTGGCAAACTGAGCTACAACCCCAGCACTGTAGGAGTAGCTCCTGGCTGTGCCCAGGGAATTCAACAGGAGCTCTACCCTGCAACCACACGCAGCCCGAGGCCGCTCCTTTGTACAAAAAAAAAAAGTCCCTCGCTGCTTTGGTGGCAGCAGGTTGGTTTAGTCTCCCAGTCTGGTAATTCTAGATCAGGGTAACCCGCACGCAAATCCTGTTCCTTAAGAATCTGTAACGATCGTAAGAAGGATGCAGCTTGTCCAGATTATATATTGAATGAAATATCTGTAATAACAGGAACGAGGGACACCACGTAACAAATACCGCTGGGGAAACGTCGCACTGAAAGAGGATTTCAAAAGACACAAAACGTGCTCTACGAAGTTGTTATAACGAGATCAGCAGCAAATATTTCACTTGAATGACACCAATACTTTATTGTGGTTTAAAGAACTCATCAGATTAACATTAATACAGTTTATCAGGCGTCATTTTTCCCTGCTGCAAGGTCAAAATACTGAAGCGGGCAGAGCCACGCACTGCTACAGAACCCGCCTGTAGGAAAGCTCACGCCTACCCAAAAGGTGCTCACTTACTGTCCAGACGTTACGGACAGTGAAGACTCGGCGTATCATCTATCGAACAGCTTTAAGAACACACCCCGTGCAGAAGCCGGGCTACGTTCAAATGCACCGGCAGGAGAAACGCTGCCACAGCACCGGTTTGACAACTCCTTCAGAGTATTACTGCTGTTGGATTTGAGTAGTGGTTGGTGGTTTTAATTACGTGAATGTTGAGTGCATCTAGGAACAACAACAGAACAGAGCATCTTCTGGAAACGAGATGTCTTCATGGGATTAGCTCGCACACACGGCCAGTGCAAACGAATGGAGTCAGCTGAGACGGGTTTAAATAACCCACTAACCAGGCTTACTCAAATCTTGTTCTTAATTCAAATTTTATTTAGAATTTAAATTTATAGTTTAAAAAGTATGCACATTCTGTAGGTATAAAAGTTTAAAAAAATACATCGATTTATTGATAAATGCTTCCGGTTAAATTTACATTATTATCATTATATTGCAATAATTGCTTTGCATCTTTTAACACTTAGAAAAATAAATTAGTGAGATCGAATAAACCATTTGAAACCACGCTAAAATAATTCCTTAGAAAAGGGGGGTGACGTTTGCTGTAGCAATTCCTAATTCCTTGCTATTGTAAATAAATAAATCTTCAATTAAGTAATATAAGGAAGTACTGGTTAGCAGAAAAGCACTGACCCAGAGGGTGAGTGGAAAGCCATGGCGGGATGTCAATGCCGTACCGAAAAGATGAAGAGAATGAAGCTCTACCCTGCCAGCAACTTGCTGTTTGACCTCTCAAAACACAACCCTCTCTCCCACCTCCCCAATTCCCCCTTCCTCATGGGGGGTGAGCTGTGAAGGACAAGGAATTACTCTACATCTATTTCTGGTCAGAGAGACGATCAAAACATCTGTATGCAATCTAGGAACTGTTTTTAATTAAACCAGAATGTGTTCCCTTAACATGAAAGGTTTTAATTGCTCACCATAAATGGCTAACGATAAAAGACGATCTGAGAAGATGGTGACAGCTGAAACGAATAAGGTCACAGTGAACTGCAATCCCACCCAAACAGCCATCACTCAACCCATTCAACCCCATGTAACAACTCGGGTTTCCATTTTTGGGAGATTAATTTAGAGAGAAAAAAAGGGACTGAGAAAAAAGTAACTGCCTTCGTACAGAAATCTGACCAGAAGCCTTATATGTCCACAGCCACCGCCCATCGGAGAGAGCTCAGACACATCTACCTGCCAGCAGCCAAAGGCACCTCAACAAAAATACATGAAACTCTGGAGAGAAAGAAAATACTGAAACCTCAAGAATAAAGTAACAGGTTACAAGGACAAACCACAAGTGTTTTTTGAAGAGTAAAATCCTTCCAGACCTTCTTTATATATGAAAAAACCCAAACCCCAACACGAAAGAAACAAAAAAAGAAGGGAAAACACACAGAGAAAGGGTGGTGGGTGTGCGAGTTAATAGTCAACGCCTGCCAACTGATGCCCCTGCAACACACAAGGTCACGTACATTAATCATTCACCCTGCCTCCTCTCCGGCCGTGCTTCCGTGAACAAATCCAACGCTGCGTTACTCAAGGGGTGACTTCACCCGGGCATCGCTGAACGCTCCTTCCTAGAAACGTGGACGTCTCGTAATTCTCTCCTTTCCAAAGGTGGCCACGGATACATGCATATTCATACATAGATATATACAAACAAGGTTAGAAAAATATTTATTTTTGCTTGTTTAAATAGTTACTGAAAAGTGTTAATACACGAATACATTAATATTTGTACAATTAAAACTTTATATATAAATATTATATATATAAAAAGCATTTTTCATAGCAGCCATTGCATACATAGTAAAAGGAGTCTATCTGAAATCCATGCTGCAAAACCCAGGCCAAGCAGCATCCATCCTCTTCCGGAGAGGAACATCTGTACCGGAGCTGGGGTTTCAGGAATGAGGAGTTCTGCTGCTGCCGACAGCAGAGATGTTGTTCTGTCTGCTGCCAGAGTATTGCCCAGACTGCCTAAGTGCATAGTATTTTTAGGGAGAAATGCCACTATGTGGAATTGCCTCACAGTCTCCAAGCTTGTCTCCAACACCTAAAACAGGCCAACACCTTCTTCTAACAAAAAAAGGCAGAAATGGCTTAGAATTTGTTAACACAGGGTGGGCTGTGGCCTGACGACGAGGTGCTTAAGGGCACCGTCACTCCCTCACTCGGCTGTGGGAAGCCCAGTGAGGGGCATAGAGGCACTAGGAGGAGGCCCCATGCAGGACAGGATTTAGTAGCTCATATTTAGCTTGTTTTTGTTGAGTTCCCTTTCCAGGTTTCCTATGAGAGTATCAATACTTTCCTGCAGGTCTTTGAGGTTTGCTGTGTGATCCACCGCCGAGTCTATTGCTTGCATTGTCAAATAGCTCTGAAATGTACGCTCTCTGGGGATGGGCTGCGGGTGTCCCACCGGAGCATCCGACTCCTCGGCTTTGCTGCTGTCATCCCCGCTCTCCGTATCTTCTGATGGGACGTCGTCGTAATCTGCTTCACTCGGGCAGTCTTTTGGGGTTAAGTAGCTGTCCCTGCAACTACTCCAGTCTCCCGCGTAGCGGTTGCTCGACGGGCTGTCTAGGCCGGCCGGCCTTGGTCTGAGCACCCCAGACATCTCCGTACCGCTCAGGTTCAGCATCTGAGGGCGCTGCCGCTTGGGTCTCAGGTAATTCAGGGAGGATGGGCTCTCGGGAAATGCATTCAGATGCACTGGTTCTTTGGCAGGCGAGGGATATACTGCAAGAGAGAAGTTAAACCACTCAGGACTGGATCTGTGCTGCAGCAAGAAGAGTCCACGAGAGATGCCACTCTCCTCCCTCGACATCACACGCTAACAGCATGCATGAATACATGCAAGCTTACAGCCAACAGATTCCACTGCCGTGATTTCTGCTGCTCTTCGATCTAAAATAATTAGGAAAAAAACCTACTCTAACAGCTCATTCCACTGCCGTGATTTCTGCTGCTCTTCGATCTAAAATAATTAGGAAAAAAAACTACTCTAACAGCTCGCTTTTGAGGATTCATGCCAGATTCAAACTGCAATGGAGAGAAGCCTATCTGCAAGTAGAAAACCCCAGAGCACCAATTAAATTCACAGCACGAGTTAACCACCATCCAGCTCTGGGTGAAAGAAAAGCCCACAGCTCAGCTCACGCGCTTCATTCAGGCTACAAGAGCAACACAAAGCAGGCAGAGCAAAGGAGGTTAAACCACAACAAAAATACCCCCATGGAGAAACACCTAGTGAAGCTCAAGACTCACCGAGTTGAACTCCCGTGTTTCTCTTCTGCCCTAGTGCTCTGCACTATTAAAAGAAGCTCGTTTGCATTAATTTCTCTAAGCAGCCACAACCCCAGGTCAGACGTACGCTCCAACAGGTTGGATGGCAACGTTACCTGTGCCCACGGTTACACGGCGCAAGTTACTAACAGCCTCCTCCGCCGTTACCGGCTCCCTGCGGTAAACAGCACAAATATTTTTACTGACCTGTGCCTGTTAAACCTCTGAGCTGCAAAGCTCTGTTTTAAGCAGACTGTTACCCCTCTGACTGGAAGCAGAGACTTGCCATTCCCACTCGTCGCTGAAAACGCAGCGCGCACGAAGCCATGCGGTTCACCGTCCCCCTCCCCGGCTCCTCGTCAGGCTCCACACGTGAGCGCAGAGGCTCAGTCCTGAGGTGTGCCCAACGCTCCCCTTCACGGGCCCACCCTACAGGTCTCCCCAGGGGATTTTAGCCTTACTTCACATCTTGCACAGTGACATGCAAGAATGACCGCTGCCGCCCCCCCTTTACTACCACAGCAGCCCTTCTGTTTAGGCTACGCCCCGCTAAGAGGAAGGGCCGTGGGTTAACAACGACTTGCCAGTAGTACCTGGTCTAACCAAACAAGGATTATTTGTTTTCGGTTGGAAAAATACGGAAACTGAAGTACTGCACAACGTGGTGATTATCAAACTGTCCCAACCTACAGGAGATTAAATGTAAGGGACCAGACTGTGGTCCCTCCTCCGGGTCCAACTGTTCTGTTTGCACTGTACAGTGTTTGCCTGTTCTCAGCTCTGCATTTGTGCTTTGCCTCCCTTCTTGTGCCAAGGGAAAGCGTTCAGCTTGCCCTCCCAGCTGAAGGAAAACCACTTACCTTACTCCGACAGCCACGCACACTCCTATGGGAAGAGCCACCTCCACCTGCTTTTGTTTGCCACCGCAGCCATCCCACAAGCTATCCCCAGGGTTTCACGATTAGCTCCTGCACCGTACCTGCTGCCCAAACACCTCTTGGCCTCCCTCTTCCTCCACTCACATGTCCCATCTCTCCCGTGCTGGCTCACTGACCTGACTAAAAGCTTGTTTTCATTTTGGGTGGTCAGCAGCTTCGGGGCTGCCCGGCCACAGCTGACAAGGGAGCAGAAGTATCCTCGATCACCTCAAGCCCATCACGAAGCAGGAACAGATGTCAACCTAACTCTCCTCTCGCTCTTATTTTCAGGCGGAGAGGGTTTCCAGGAGGGTGCAGCGAGCAGAGCCAATAGCCAGCATTTTCCCGGGGTGCTGACCCAAAGCGCGGTCAGCGTGCACTTGTCACAGCCGCCGGGGTCAGCTGCCACTGGAGCTCACTCCTGGCCACTATCAGGGCAGCAGAGCATGGTAAAAACGTAAAAAGCGCCCCCAATTACACCACCGCAGACAGCTCTGCGAGCTGCCCGGCCGGGACACCCTTCCAGGACCTGCCCCTGACTGCGGAGCCCTGGAAAGCAACTCACCTGCACAGCCGAGACTCAGAGCAGAGCAGCTACCCATTCCTAACACAAGCAACTAAACCAGACCTACCGGGGGTGGGAATTAGACCACACAACTGAGACCCTACCTACCGAGATTTTTCCCCTCCAGTACATGAATTGTGTATGCTGATTTTTTTTTCCAAGCTCATCTCTCCCCCTGCTGAGAGACACGGGGGCTGGCCGGCCACTGCAGCTGCTGGGGACCCCATTCACAGCTCCTCTCGCCAACAAGCTGTTGGGCAGTAGGAGGGAGTCTAGCAACACTCCCCAGGTGGAAACTGCTGCAGGAGGAATGAAATAGCAGTCCACGACAGCCGAAATCACCGTCTCACCCAGAATATTCTTCATACGGATCAGCATCTGAGACACCACGAGAAACACTCGAGCACTTGAAAGACCTCGCTGAGCTAGTCAAACCCGGCAATTATGCTGTGCTCATCAAGTGAGCAGACAGTGAGACCTCTTCCTTTGTGTTTGCTTCACTTGTCCTGATATTTCACAGTTTTACTCAAGAAAGAATTAAATCTCCCCCAACAATTCTTTATCTCTCAGTTAAAAAAAACCTCCCTCCCAAAAAACCCACCAAACCAAAACAACCTCAACACCAAACCTCTAGGTATAACCTGAACAAGCATTACTGGCTAACAAGAGCACAGACTGTTTAAGATGACCTGAATAACAACACAACGTAGATTTTCTATACCTTTTTTGTAACCATAAACCCCCCTGTAATTAACAGCAAAATCATACGTCTTACACAGTTTGACTATGAACTACCAAGACACAGACTACACATTCACGTGCCTATCTGGCGCTTTGCCTGGTAGTGCACATTCATTTATACCTCATGTCTAGGAGTAGACAACAAATCCACACTTTAACTATCACATAGAATATGCCAGATCCAGTTCTTTGCCAACACACGCTTACAAGTCAGGAGCCCTTCCAGGGCTCTCCAGAGGAAAGTGCTTCAAGAACCATCTAGCTGGGAATGGCAATCTCTCTGTATAATGTTTACAACAGGGTAAGTTCACGGGGTTAAAAAAACCCAAACAAACAAACACACCTTTTCCCAAACACTCGTTAAATTATTTGGAGGATATTTTGCATCCTGAGCACAGAGCAGAGGATTCCACCTGGCTGGGTCAGATGCAGCCACAGCATCTGTAATTCAGTATTGCCAAGTCAGGTCCTTTGAGACCCTCCACATTTCCCAGGTGACCCCAAGCCTCCCATAAAAAGCAAACCTCCTCCTGCTCAAGTAAATATAAAGTAAGCTTTAAAACAAACCCAATCAGACATATTTTTCAGATTAACTGTAATTCCACTTCATATGACCTCTTAAATTTGGGAGTGGGAGCTAAAAGGTACTTTGGGGGGTTCGGTTTGAGTTCTGATGCTTGTTTGCTTTGGGTGTTTTGTTTTAAAAACGTTTCTCCTTACCTACAACTCTATATAAACAACTAGAAGTCGCACAGCCCTTACTGTAAGGGTGTTCCCAACTCTGTCAAATTACAGAAATAAAATAACCCTTGGGGTGTCTCAGAGACCAAACAACTACTGAATCCCACACACAGATAACCCCTGAATGGTCAAAGCAGGAGGAGGAGGGAAAAAACAACCCTACCCACACAACACCCACTCCCAGTAATTCCAATGTGGAAACCTTACTGTCATGGAGTTCATTTTTCCTAGTGTCTTTACTCATGTAAAGAGCCCTTCACCACTTCTTACATTATACTCAAACCCCGCCATCTAGTAAGAAAGCAATTAAAACAACCACCTTCCCATTAAATCAAGTGACTTAATACAGAAAACAGATAAGATTGTCATGATTTCTTTAGATGAGCAGGTGATGCCCCAGTACCCCATGTTTTAAGAATTTCGATGCTGCTCAGTCATCCCGTGAATTAACCTACACTATCACACATAAAAACACACAGCAATGGTTTGACATTTTCCCTTGATCCGATGCATGAAACAGTACCTGGCCACAGCTGGAGTAAATAGTGAAGGACCTCTATGTGTTTTTTGAAGTCCAGGGCACTAGCGTCTTTTTTTATGGCTGGTGGTCTCCTGCCTCTGGCTCAGTAACACAGGTCCAAAGCATACAGCTAAATTCTGGCACGTCATCTTGTTTACTTCATGGTAAGAAGCCACCAGTTTCAGGTGATCCAACAGCATCTTCAGGGTAGCCTAGGAGAACACAATACTGCTCAGGGCACAACAATGCAACATGAAGTGCTGAATTAGAAAACCTGTTTTAGACCGTCACAGAGCAGAAAGTTAAGACAGACTTTCTGGTAAAATTCAGCTTGTTTCTTACACTATCTCAGTTTTACATGGATGAGTTTTCTCACAGTGGGAAGGGGACATCAGGAAAGTAAGAGAAGCTGCAGATTCAGTAGATGGTCCAAGTACACTGGAAAATAAAGCAACCCTCAACGTGACCTCAGCATCAGAACAAGCTTCCAGGTAACTTCCAGGTACTGTGCAGGCTACTTGCTCACCCCCTCCCCCGGGCTAACTGGGTGAATTTGGCAGGTAACTGCTCACAGCACTATTACATGGCACAAAACAGGAAGCTAAGGCTTTGCTGCACATGCTTAGGAAAGAGGAATGCATTTGCCCACGTGATTACGACACACAGATCAGAGGGCTCCACAGAAACGGACAGTAATCACAGCTTTTCATTCATGATTACAAAGACACGTAAAATGCAAACCATAACAAATCCAGCAATGCAGACCCTGCAATTAATCACAGCGTGGAAGTATTTTTGGTGACAGGGAGTATCAAAAACCCAAGTGGACCATTAAGCCAGGAAACAGGTGTATGTATTTTGACACATTTTATATCCACCGTGAAAATGTTCCTTTGTGTTCTGAAGCACGCAGCTCACGTGAGCCTGCTAACACCGCTCACCTTCTCAACATCTGGCAGGCATTCCAGAAGGGCTGCCGTGTGCTCAGAGTCACTCGGGTCATTCTCACATCCGCTTGCCGTCATTTTCAAGGGATTTTTCACCATGGTATCCAACACGGCTTCATAGAGCTGCTTGGTTATCAGGGGAGAGGGCAGCTCCCGCAGATAGTCCTTTAGGACGCCTTCACAAGAGACAGAACAACAGTTGCCTTTAACAAGCTGCAGATTCACTTCCAGTGATTTTTGGGAGCACTAAGGCACACCAGTTTCCATCTGTCCCATGAGAAAATCCTCCTCCTCGGTGACAAGCCTAGCAGTTGGACAAAGAGACAGGAGGACGACAGCAAAAGGGCCCAGTGAACCACGGGTAGGCAAGGGATCCCCACGGGGTCAGCCCGAGGCAGGAGGTATCTATGCGACGTCCCCACGAGGACCCCACGGTCCCAGCAGCTCACCACAAACCAAGGAGTCAAAGCAGGGTGGGAAGGTGCGCTGCCCCCAGGGAAGAGGGGTACGCGCAGGGGCTGCCCCATGCGCAGGAGCAGGCAGGCGGGCGCAGCGTGAGCATCTCTCCAGGTCCCCCTCCTTGGGGGGGGCTGAGGGAGAGGCAAGGAAAGAGCTCTCAGCAGTCCACCCCCTGGCCAAGAAAAGGACACCAAAGCCTTCAGCCTGATGACACCTCCCCCTTTACATAAACCCAACAATTAATTTTTCTGTTCAGTTTATTTTTAGCTATAAAATTATGAGCAAAAATCCCAGTGCCAGTGGCCCGCTGGGTGAAGCACAGTGTTTTCTCACCTACCAAGGCACAAACCCAACAGACGTCCTCAAGAGGGAAACACCAACTCCCCCCCCGCCTCCGGGTGCTCCGTACCCCCCAGCACACCGCTCGCTCCTGCCGTGACAAACGGAGCTCGCAGCCCCAGAGGATGCTGGCCAAGGCAGCCACGCAGCGAGCGCTCCCAGCTGTGGAGACACGCCGTGCTGCTTCACAGAGAGGCTGTTCCTAGGGGATGCAACAACCAGGCAAGCGCCTCATTCAACATCTACTCCTTCCACAGAGGCAGACCAAGAAGGAACTGAGTGTTTGCATTCTTGTAAGCCAGCTTTAAAGGCTGGCCGATGCTTCAGCTTGAGTGGGGTTTCGGTGAACAGCTTTTATTTTCCTTCAAAAAAAAAATTCCGTGCCACGAAGATCTACCCATTTTAGCTAGATCCCAACTGAACTTAAATACTCTCTTAAGAAGAAACAGTGGATTAAAAGAAAACTTTTGAAAGCAGGTACCGTAATTAACAACGCAGCCTGGCCTCCAAAAAGGCACAGTTGGAAAGGCAGAAGGTTTTTTAGAATACACTTCTCATAGTCTTGTAAAATCCCAAATCACAGCAAATACTTGCACATCACACTGTGTTACTTAACAAAGCAACAGCTTCTACAACTCAGTCTTTACAACCTAACTGTAAACTGAACTGTATAGCAGTAGGCTTGGTTATGAGGTCGTTCCAAAAAAAATACAGGGAATAAAAGTTAACATTTCCCCATCACAGCCATGTTCACATGCAGAACACAAGTAAAAGTTGGCTTCTTCTACCTGTATAAATATTGCTATTTAAAAATAATACTGCACCTAGCAGTAATGCAGCTATTCAGGCCACGTTGCACGAGCAGCACTAACTGAAGGGGCATCACCCCCCGGAGCTGTCAGACCACCTCTGCAGCGTGAAGCTGCAGCCAGGCACAATTTCTGTCCCTGCGGCCAGCATACGGCACCTAACACCCTGCCCTGTGCTTAAAATGGGAACCTCCCACCAGGAATGGGAAAAAATGCAAGCAACTATCCACGTATTTTCCTGAAAACATGTTCCCTCTGGTGGTTTGGGGTTTTTTGTTTGTTTGTTTTACAAAGAATATTGCCAATTTCTTTACTGTTCCACTGAAGTGGCTGGTTTTTGTTCAATAACTTACTCATATAACCCCCTCCCCAGTAAATTTTGTTTCTTCCCCTCATTTTACAGGGCCACGTTCCATGCATGGATTAGCTGGTTACAATATTTATGAGACAAACGTGGCAGCGGCTGGTGCTATACAACACGGTTTGGGATGTTTCCCTTTTTCCATATGCAAAACACTAGCAAGAGATGCTGACTTGTGTCAGGATCTTTGCTTCAGATGTGTTTGGTGTGGTGGTTTTTTTTGTTGTTTTTGTTTGTTTGTTTGTTTTTGTTTTTTTGAGGGGGAGGCCGAAATCAGAACCAGCTTACAGTAGGAAATGGAATGTTGTAATCAAATCAGCTTACACTGTTGAAACACAACTGGCTATTAATAATAATTTAGTAAGAATTCCTGTAATAACATCCACAGTCATAGGACTTCCACCTGCCAAAGGGCTTTCTCCTGTTTGGCCCTGAATAACAGGATAGTTTGATTTAGAAAGGTCAGGGGGCCTTCATGGTTCCCATTTTGCTATTCACTCAGCTAAATTAGCCCTGTAAGAGGCTGCTGTTATTTTTTTCCATGAATCTATGCTGCCAGCCCATTAGCACATTCCCTTTGACGCTACCCCACACAACAAATTTAGACAGCGAGCAGAAATTGCCGTCCACTTCATTAATTCCTCATTTTTCTGAGTCACTGAGCTGTTAACAGCACTGCACGCTTCATGCGGAGATATGAATTCACGTGGACGCAAACAGACACGAGGCAACAACATGACGGCGGGTCAGTCCCTCAGACTGGCTGCACGCTTCAGTCGGAGCCAGGAGCACACCTCTGTGTGTGTGAGCCTGGGCCAACCCCAAGAGCGTTTCTCAATCAAGATTTAATCATTAAATGTTCATTCTTTAGTCTTTGGAGAGCTGTCAGAAAAAAAAAATCCTTTTAATCTTTTGGAGAAGCAGCACTACTCAAATTTCAAACAGGACAGAAGGCTGCACTTCCAATCAGCCAAGATTTATGCTGAGGACTCATATTTTATGGAACACATGTTTTGGCTTACAAAAGTATGACTCATGTGCATCGGCCTCAGCACTGCAAATACAGCAGTAACCCGTCAGGGGAAACATTCTGTGGATGCCCCATCCCTGGACGTCTTCAAGCCCAGGCTGGATGAGGCTTTGAGCAACCTGGTCTAGTGGAAGGTGTCCCTGCCCATGGCAGGGGGGTTGGAACTAGATGGTCTTTAAGGTCCCTTCCAACCCAAACCATTCTGTGATTCTATGATTCCCCCCCAGCCAAGCTCCCTACGCGTACGCGAGGTTTTGTGGCCTCTCCTACACCCAGTACTAAGCCCGGTGGTAGCTCAGCTCTGTCAGCAAAACCAGCAGGTTCCCCCTGCAGCCAGACCACGCTGGTCACAGTCAGAGCGGGCTGCGGTTTAGGCAGCGGCGGTTATGGGCGCAAACAAAACACCCCTTCCCTCCCCGCTCCCCCCAACTCACGCAGGACCCCTGCACCCAGTCCTCTGAACACAGCTCTAACACAGGCACTACAGCAACCCCACAGCAGAGCTGCAAGGGCACCAGGGGAAGTAACACTCGTATAAAATCTAATTTCTTAAAACTATTTTTTCCTTGTAAGGAAAGCAGCACGTAAGTCAACTCCTGCAATATAGCACATACGAGGGTGTACCCAGCAGTCTTTCTGTAAGGAAGACACCAAGGCTTTTTACTCTCACAATACTAATTCTGGATGAAAAATACTATCCTTCAGTAGTACAGACCAAAAAAGGACCAAGAGGCCAGTAGAATCATAGAATGGTTTGGGTTGGAAGGGACCTCAAAGATCATCTGATTCCAACCCATGATACTCCTGAGCCGTTTCTGCAAACACGGTTTTATTGTAATGAATACTGTAACACAGGAGTGCAATGCCATTTTTATTATTCTGAAATTTAAAAAAAAACCCTAGAGTTTTCCATTAGCCAAAAGTTTACACTAACCAAATAGCACTTTACCATTTGTCATACAAGTCAGTATCAGACAGTTTCTGCTGTTGGGCAGAAAGCAACAGTGGGTTTTTGGGTTTTTTTTTTTCCCTTCTGAGTTGATTTACAAAAATCAGGAAGAAAACAGGACTTCAATAATCTCTTGGAACAATCTGACCTTAGAAATTATCACCACATTTTCTAATTGATTTTTAAAGAAAAGAAAAATATCCAGTTTAAATATCTTTCATACTATTTATTTTTACTGCAAACTTCCTCTTTCTAAAGGGGGTATCCCATCAGAATGAACCATCAGGACAAGTTTCTGCTGATAGGAAGGCCGGTACCTGTGAGCAACACTGAACTCAACAGCAAAACCAGCCAGGGCAAGTGAGGTGAACTAAACCGACCAGCTGGGCATTCTGAAACAAAAGGTTTATTTAAGTCACTCGTGTCACAGAGTAGTACCTTCTGATACCACTTGATATGGTTATAAATTGTAATGAACAAAATTAATTGCCAATACACTGAAATTAAATAAACAGGGTAGAATGGTCCCGTACAGCTGGATGTTATGGACAAGGCTTTGCCACAGAAAATTTATACCCTGACTACTGTTGCTGCATTTTCGATCCCTGGATATATAGGAAATAAATTCTCCTGCCTAATTTCCTGGAGCAATTGGTTTACTCAGTGATGCCTGAAATTAGATCAACTTTGCTTTACATAACAAGTATCAATAGTTATAAAACTGTTCCACTTTTAAGCAAACAAAAAAACCCACCCTCAACAACTTGCTTCAGTCGTGCAGTGCAATTCCTGTGTAAACACTCACGTAAAGAGCTGACGCAGATGCAGACAGGTTTCCCAGGACCTCCTGGTCCTGCACTCCCCATCCCTCTCACCTTTGCCAGGAGTTTGCTGCGTTGACAGCAAGCAAAGGGCACTCCAGTGAGCATGAGAAAGCTGCTGCTTAATTATGTTTTAAAAGAAGCAGATGATCAAATGAAGGGACTTCCCTGCAGCTCTAACTAACCTGCACATAATGGGAAATTCATTTCCAAAAATCCTGCAAACTGCAACCTAAAGGGAGGACAACGGGTCGATCGGAGATGGCCTTTGGATCATACGCTGTATACAGCAACCAACACTGCGCACGTGTTGTGCCACAACCCAATTTCTCAAGATCCGCTCCAATACAAACCACCAGCCGAGGTTTAACCTGCCCCAGGACCTCGGCTCCTTTCAGACTTCCACTTCCCTCTGGGACATGTAGAGCAGCTCTTTCCATGCCCTCCTCCCTCCAAATCATTGCTGCTTCAGATCTGTACCTCCCCAGGCTCCCGCGCTCGTTCCCGCCTACCCTTCAGCAAGACAACGCGGCACTGAACAGCTTCTTCAGTGACAACAGAGAACTAGTTCAGGCACAATTTCACCTTATAAAAGGTACATCAGGAACACAGCACAATTCCATATTCAAGAAAAGCAAGTAAACATATTACCTGTTATGACATTAACGTCTGGGTACTGGCTTTCAGAGAGATTAACAGCCTTGCTGTCCCTCTCAAACGCCTCTCGAAGCTCTTTCTTAACCGCTGCTGAGCCACATAACCGATACAGGCCTACCACCTAGGAGCAAAACACAAGGGCTCACATCAGCTGTTTTCCTTCAGAGGGGACTAATAATTGATATTACGCTTGGTCTCATCCGAGACACGTGACAAATGCATTCAAACAATTGCTTGGAAATGAACTTTAAGAAAATTCCAACAGCACAAACCGTTAACAGGAAACGATAATGTATCTTATCAATCATTACACAACAGAGTCATGACTGTTAATAACCTAATAACACTGATGCTTTCCATAACAGTGTTATTGACAGAACACGACTTTTAAATCTGAATCATTTAGTGCTTTCTTTTATGCCAATTTAGGAAACAAAGAAATATAAAAGATAAACAATTTTATTTTATACCATGGTTTCAAAAGAATTATGAATCCTCCATTATTACATTTATATGATGCTGGTTTAAAGACAAGCAGCTGATTCACATGTGTTTCAAACAGTATTAAAAGTTTTATGCAAAGCAGGGGTTATTTCACAGTGCTCAAGGTGATAGAATGAAACCCACGTTAATCTTAGACTGAATCACTAAATCAATCGTGCTTTCATGCACTCACATTTTGCATTTTATCATTATTTACCCTTCATTTTCATCCACACCACATATGCAAAGCACTCCTATGATATTAAGGAACTAAATGTTAAATATATCAATTTTAATGAACTTCATAGGCAGGTCTACTGAGCAGTACACAGCTACTCCAAAACTACCACAGGCTCCAAAACCCCCAGAGACCATGCAAATCTAGGTTTGCAAAGAAGAGTATTTGTTTGGCCATATATTAATTCCTCTTTAAATAAATGGAAAGTTACTCGATAGAGTTTGTACTCCCTTTTTCCCAAGACTGAATATGATCTAGTATTTGCCCAATACATTTTCTTTTAAACTCTAGTGTTTTCTAATGCCACATCTGAAATTCAGGTGGAGATGACACACCATCACAGTAGACTGCAGCCAAAAATGTCAGATAAGCACGTGGTCACAACAAGAAGTTAACAGTACATTTTACATTTTTGGTTCTCCCTGTGCAAATACACAAATTAGATTTCATGCTCAAAAGCACCAGGTACATTCAGACAATTCAGACCCCAATTGCTTCATTACCAGTGTTGCCTTGATTACCCAATATCATTTGCATGACTAGGTGCTAATAAGCCCAAAATAAAATGCTGAAACCCTGGGACACACACATTGGAAAGAATAAAACTTCTCTTTTCCACTGATTTGCATAACGTTAGGAGAAGCATTCACAGTAAGAATCACAAAGTCGTTATGAGTAGCGACTTCCAGCAAAGTAATTAGACAGAAATACCATTTCTGTCTACGGTTTATGACCTAGGTTATAAATAGCAGAGTTAATCTCTCAACACCTGGAACTACATCCAACCTGTCAGCAATTTAAAACAGTAACAGCAGTAGGTGTGATTACTTCTCAATTCCACCTGAGCAAGAGCAGGTCTAAAAGAAACTGAGGGCTCAGACATGCCCTGAAGGGCATGCAAGAGTCCTCCCACCCGTTTCAAATGAATTGCCAAGGAGGGTGTTGTGTGCATCTTCCTTCCTAACAGACTTTGTGTCTAGCACCCATAACTGGGGATTCATTCCCATACCTCATTTCCCATGAGGATTTTTGTCCATTAGGTTACACCAACCAATAAACTGTATCAGAACACTGGGCACTGCTGTCTTACCCCGTCTGAATTCTGAAAACAACCTGAAGAAAAGCAAGGAGCAGTGAAGGGGAAACAACTAATTCAGCCTCTCAGGGTCTCCTCCTTATCTTGATGCCATACACAAAGTGACAGCAGAGGCTAGTCTCTGGCACGTTGGCTTAAGATTGCACACGTGGAAGTAGAGTTCTGTCAAACACCTGTCCTCGCCACTTCCTGTCACCACACACAATGCCTCTGTTTCAGGTAGGAGGGAACATTATACTCACTTTTCCATTTAGACACAGTATGTCTTTGGGGAGTGATCTGGGAAAAAGGCATTTTCAAGTTCTCAGCTCTGCCTTCTGAGTGTGACCGCATGCTGGGGGCTGCAGGTTCGTTTAACCACCCCTCGTCCTAAAGCACTACTGAGAGCAAGCACACATCTCCCCTCCAAGGCCAAGCTGCAAGCACTGATTTCACAGTCCTGTCATTGTTCCCACATTACAGTGACTACTGTTCACCAAAACAGGGCAGCAAAGACAAAATCACCTTTAAAGGAGTTTTTAATTTCCCCTTTCCCACTCACACTCTGTAACAACAGCTATACCAACACCGAAATATTAACAAAACAGATGAAAATACACACTTTACCTGACAGCCTCTCTTTTCAATCTCCAGGATGCACTTCTGCATCAAAAGTGGCACCATCAAGCCCGCATTTTCCTTCTCTACAACTTTTCGAGCATCTACCCCAAACATGATGGGCTCCCGATCTGCATCGAGACCATCAAGAGAGTTCTCCCACTGCTCCATGAGCGACAGCTTGACGTAAATAAGCCCCCTCGGTTCCAGTTTAACAGCCAGCTGATGTGTCTTTGTCACTCGGAAGAGAGTGGGAAGAGCCACGGTTCCGTGACAACACACCCGATTTTTCCGTGGGGTGGGTTCCCAGCTGAACACCACCAGCTTTAAGTGCTGAGCATTTTCAATTTCTATGTTGAACGTGTGGTCCATATCTAGAAACGTTGTCCTGCATGTAAGCAGGGCCGTCCTTGCTTTGTTTACCGAGTCAACCTGTATTGCACAAAAGACATCTTTTGAGTCTATCCTTGGTGGTTTTAAGTCTTCAGCACCATAAAAGTGAATGCTCATGAGTCCAGAGATGTACTGAGAGCACTTGGGTTGATCAGAAAAGTTATAGTGTCTGAAAGCATCGATATCTATTTCTGTTTTACCACTGTTAGTTGGAAGGCTCTCCTTTCCTTTGCCACACTTGGTTTCATGCCCATGTTTACCTGATTTTGTTATAAGTTCAGGAGAGTCGCCGTCACTGAGGTAACCACCTTTGTTGAAGGATTTGGAGCTCCTCGAGCTTTTCTTTTTGCAGGTGTGTTGCGACGACACGCTGCTGTCGAGATGGTAGCGACTTATCACATTGCTGCTGGCAGCTGTGGTTGAGTTTCCAGAAGATGGCAAAGACACTGTATGGCTTGTACCCCGGCAGCCACCTTTCAGCAGGGAAGGAGGGTTATCTGAGCTAGTATGGCTTGAAGTTCCCTTGACACTCAGTTTCCTGCTCAGCTCTGGCAGCTTTCTCATCTTCATGGACAGCTTCCTCACAGTCCTGGGAGATTTAATTTTATCAGGGAAAGGCCAGTTGATTGATCCGCTTTTTTTCAGAGGACTGGGGCTTGGAGGAGAAACCTCCATTGAGGGTATATCAGCCTTGTGTGCAAGTACAACTCCAGACCCTTTAGAAGAAAAGAGAAGGGATAATGATTTTCAAACTGCTCGGCAACTGCCATTTACAGCAATGAAAAAATAAATCTTGAACTAGGGGAAACCATATCGATTTGCCATAAAGCGGTGAGCGCAATTCATTCAGACAGCCATCATCAGTCAGATGTTCAGGAGCATTCAGAAAGGTGTGCTCTTCTCACTCATTCTACCAAAACTGGCAGTTCTTACTCAAAAGCCAGATTTGTTCTGCTTTATGCAGATGAAAAGGCCAGAAACTACTTGTAAACAAATGAGGTTCTCTCACCCGCTGCATTCAGCTCGATCCATTTGTGCTGTATCCCCCATACAAGCAGACGTGGCTGCATTCCTGGGGCACAGGTACAACAAAACCAGTCTTAAACGGAAAACCAGTGGAATACGGCAAATGTACCCTTGTCTATGGAGCAGTTAGTTATGTAGCCAAGGCATCATCATTGCTCACTCCTCTCAGGCCTAGAGGAAAAACACTCATCTCTCATGAAGAATACGGCTATACTCTTGTGCATGTCTATTGCCCCAAAGAGCCCTACATCTCTTCCGTGTAGATGCAGGTGGCATCTCACACCTTCACCTCCATTTCTCTCAGCTCCTCCTTCCCACCACAGGACAAAGGAGGAGGAACAAACATCAAGGATTTATTCCTTCCAAAAGCTGCATCTGTCACTGCCTCATTCTTGCCAGCAACTTCCCATCTTTCCTGGCACAACCATACCATGACAGAGTTTGAAGCGGTATTGTTCCCAAGTGGTGTCCTTGTGGGAAGCCACCCACTTTTCAAGGTGCACACACAAAAAAAAATCAGAACACTAGGCAGTGATGCTAAAGAGGTAAAGAGAAAAAAAAAGCTCCCCCAATTTAGCAGTAAAAGACAATTAATTAAGGAATGCAACCTGACATAAGCCAGTACTGCACACAGTCAAGAACCTGCAGTTCTCCTCATGCTCCAGTACTCAAGGAAATCCAAATATCAAGTTATAGCTCAAGCTTTTCTCGCTTTCACCAGCATAAAGCAGTAAGGACTGTAGGAAAGGCAATGAATTTACATGAGTTAATGAGCACACAAGAGGGGAACTGAGGCCAGAATGATAGACAGTAATAAAATTACATGAGTACTTTCACTTAAGAGACTTCTATTCCCTGAGAAACCAAAAGCAGTTCTTGTTAGCAATAACCACCCCATTCAGTCGCCTCTAACCCAGGTTAGCATGCGAACCTTGTGTGGTGCAATTATCCTGACGAGCTCACAGAGACACACACCCCTTCTGCCATCCCCCCTTGCTAGCCAAGGAAAGGGAGAGTCTATTTACAGCATATAAAAAGAAGTGTTTTCACAAGATACTTGGCAAATGATGCTTAACAGAGGTTTCTCTTACAGATTTCTCAAAGGCTTACTGATTTAATTCTAAACTAATTAGGCCCAAATTACCATACAGCTAGTGATTTTTACAAGTCCCCTGTTCACCCAAATTAATTTTCACCATTTAACTCTAACTTACTTCTTACACTTCATTTAGCTTAAGCAGTTAAGTCAGGCAATCTGGTCTTTGACCAAAGTGATTTGTTGTGGTTTTGGTTTTTCCACCCCAAGAAACCCTACAAAGACTAGTTCTAGTCCCAGCAGAAGTCTGGCTTTAATAACTGTTGCAGGTAGTTGCTTAAAAGAGTATCTTTTAAGAAACTTAAGAAAGTTTCAGTTATTAAGAATAGCACACAGAATCTGTTTTCCAGAGCAACAGAGGAAAACTCATTTAGTCCTGCATCTCATGGAAGTAGTTCCCTCACAGGGGAAGGGCTATTTCTAGCACGCCTGCTGTGCTGTCCTGGCAAGCTGCTGGTTAGAAATGTGGTGTTTGATAAAGGCAGACAAAGCCTTCCCTTGTACTGCAAATCGCAGCACAGTCCCACTGGTGGGCTGGCCTGGAGCGCTCTGCAGCAGTCGGGGCCATACTTCAGCCCGCTCACATAAATCTTCCCTTCCTGCCAAAAGTCTCGGGCACAGGCTTGGAAAGCAGGCCAGCAAATTAAACATCCCCTCAGCTCATTAAAACTGAAGAGTCAATTTAACACTCTGACTTTCATGTGTCCAGTTTCTGCTGCATTCAGCACCAAACAGTTTAATACGTGGCTGGAAGAAACTTAACAGTGGAGTATTATGCAGGATGTTATTCCCATCAGCATTCAGCCACATGTTGTCCCACTGAAGCCAGCAATGTGCTGAGGTATGCACGCAGTTTCAAAGAGTGTGCATGACCCAGCTCTGAACAAGCTGCAGAAGGAGGTGTAGCACAGCCTAGTAACACCTCACTTCCCAGCCTACCCATCCCATACCGCTTTCTCACCAGCGTGCCAGAGGAACTGAGCTGTGTCTGTTCCTTTTACCAAGTTATAAGGCTGTGCTGCAAACTGGCTCCTCGCTGTCCCCGTCCCCACTTGCTCTGCCACCACACATCCAAACCTAGTAGCTTAATAACTTTTAAATTACCCTTAAGGAAGGATGGTAGGAGAAGATAAAACACAGGAGGCAGCTGTCGCGTAAATCACTACCAGGGCTGCGAGGGGATGGTCAGGTTTATGTGATGCAGCTGACTCTATATGTGTGCGTATAATCTATTTGTTTTTTGCAGTGAGAATAACCAATCACTGATAGAACACTGTCCCCAGGGACATTAGATAGAGTCTCCATCACTGGGGTATCAAAATGGACTGGACAGGGTGCTAGGTAATCCCATCTATGCTCCCTTCCCCACCAAAGGGTGGATCAGATTATGATCTGAGGTCCTTTCCAACCTGGGCTGTTCTACGATATAACATCTTTACTACATTTACCTTTCGTTTGACAGACGCCTTAGCAGTACAGTTAATATGGGGAGGGAAAAAAGCTTTTGAAGGACGACGCAATCCAGGTCAAAGTGACTTGACATCGTAAGTGACTGCTTTCATCAGCTATTTGTTCAGCTTGACTAGTAAAGCCACCTTTTACTTCGCTCAGCAATACAGCTGCATGAAGGGATAAGCCTGTTCATGGCCAAAGAGACACGGACAGCCCACAGTGCTTCATGAACCCTGACCCCCTTCTCTCCCACCCCATCCGGCCAGCCGTCCCCTCAGCCGAGGAGGCTGGCGCTGACAGACCGTACCCCTACAAAACGCTGCCCCAAGGGAAGAGAGGACTCAAACCATCTTAAGCACCTACAACACAGCCCCTGCCAGACACGCACAGTGATTTAGCCTTGTAAAAACGCTTGTCCAACCCTACTTAACACTGCTTACACGTGCTTGGGCACATATATCACCCTCATACCCACTGCCAGCAACACAGGCTGCTTTACAGACACATCTGATTACCCTGGTATACATCCAACATTCCTTATCGCTTAAGGTAAGGTTCCTGAGTTATTTTAACCTGTAATTTATTTTTGGGACAACAAGTTGAGGTGAATGAGTAAGTCAGAAAACTGGGTTTCTTATTACAGCAAGCTACTGAAGTACCAAACAGCCACTCTCATCGCTCCTGCAAATCCTGAGTTCCTACCAAACCAAACCTGACAGGTAATCTAATTTTTCCTACTATTCTCCAGACATGCTTAGTAAGTATACTACACCTAGCATTGCAAACAAAGAATAATGGCATTAGTGTTGAAGATCTAAGCCATTTCATTCAGAAAAGGGGGAAGGGGGAGGGAGGGGGGAAAATACAGCTTACACTGAGCAGTTATAACTTTCAAAACCAAAGTCTCCCTTCTGTCTACATTGTTTCATCAGAACAGAGAAGCCCAAATGTCTCAATATTGGTTTTGTAGCAAACAATGGCTGAGTGAAAAACGGCTACTGTTTTTCTGTGCTGGATTCCACGAGAAATGCTGATCTGGATCCTCAACTGACATAACAGCACAGCTCTACCGATGTCAAAGGCTGTTAATTTATACAGGGGCAGGCACTTTTTTTTTTTTTTTTAATCCTCAGATAGTTCCAAACCTGTTCCAATATAAAAACTTCACAGTAGAACTGTAAATGGCACTAGGAGAAGGATTCATGCTACATATTTGATGTTGTTTGAATCTGATAATTACCTCTATCCACACCAGTAAAGAAAACATTGAAAAAAGTAATTTTAAAACTGAGATAGAATGGAATTATTTCTAGGTAACATCTTAATTAACTAAATAAATGGAAGAGTCTCCTCTTTTAACCTGTAAAAGAACAAAGTCTTTGTACCCCATAAAAAAATTCTTTAACCAATGCAGTCTCTCAGTTCTATCCCACATAATGCTTCAGAGTCAAGAAACGGAGAAATTATTAAAAAGGTTAAAAAATTTTATCACTAAGAACTCTATAAGGGTCGTTGTTTTCTTCAAATACTATACATGCTGACATTAAGCAAGCTGTAATAAACCCCATCAACCCAGGGATCACTTTTACAGGAGCAGAAGACAAATTGCTTTAAATAGCCCATTTAATTAAAACGGGAAGGGAATATAGCATAACCCCCTGCTCATGCACGCCAAGGTGAAGGGGCTGACCACTGCCTGCTCTTCATCACGGTGGCAATCCTCAGAGCATCCTTGACAGCGGTACCTTGTTAGGGAGCGGAACAAACATGTATAATGGCACTTGAGATCTCTGACCAGACTCAGAGCTCAGTATCTACAAACGAGCATGAGTTTGTTGCAGATATTTCAGGCACTAACAACTCTGTGATGCACATAAAGCACGGTCAGCTCTATTCTGTGATTCACATGCTGGCATCGCACCAAGCCGCGAGCAATGGCACCGCGGCTGACACCCAGCACTGTCCCTTTGGGCTGCTCTCACAAGGATTTCCTAACCTCGCTGCATCTTTCCTGTCATGAAAAGCAGCTTTGACCCTATTCCCCCAGTCAGAGGATATCAACAGTCACTCAGTACAAATCACAAACTGGAAAAAGCAATAGCAATTTTAAATTAACTGCTTCCACTCCACAGCTGCTTTATCCTTTTGCCTCTTTCACCAGGAGCTCTTTATGGCATTGTCTCCCCACGGATCAAAGAGACATGAATGAATAAGCACTCAACCTTCAAAAGCACGTGCACAAACCTACGAACAAACTGGCTTCAGCTCTGCGGGAGAAAGAGGGAGCAGAGGCACCTTTCTGCCGCACACCAAACCATTTTTATAGCTCAAACATTACGCAGGTATTTCACGTGAATGCTTTTGTGTCTCATGAAAAATGCCTCATGCACTTGGAAAACAGTTAACTCAAAGCACCTTCTACTTGGGGAAAAAAAATTAAGCAAATAACACTTCCAACATGTAGAAGGAAATTGATGGAAAGGATTTGCTACCCCGTATACTCTATGTATATTGCTGAAAGCTTATTTGCAACATCTGTTCGCCTGCTCTAGCCTCAAAAGATGTATTTGGAAACCAGGATAGTGGTCGTGGTCTAAGTGGAGGAAGAGCACTGCAGCTTTAATGCGAGTTAAACCAAGCTCCAGTTGACACATACTGGGGTTAAGAGGGAACATGGTATCAACCTTCACTTCCTACAGCATTGAAAAGAAATCTGCTCGGTGATTCCTACCAGGATTTTCCATCCAGAGAGCTAACACACGTACATTTTCAGTATCACAAGCACAGTCCAGATCTTGGCAACCTACAACGTGCAAGCCCTACCAGGATGTCTGTGATAGAGACAGGTGAGATGATTCCACTGATTAGGTGGACACTAATTCCAACAGTAATCCTCCCCAAAAGCAATATATTACAAATTCTTCAGAAGGCACTTTTGCAGAGCTCCAGAATGAGAACCTATCACAGGAGCCGGCATTATTAAGGGGTGTTGTTCTTCAACATTTTGCAGGCGATGCACACATCTATAAAAACATAGAGTTCAGGGTTCAGTCCTAAGCAGTTGTAAGAAAATTAACATTTTATATACGCAAAACCCTATGTATAGAATTTTTTTCATATTGCATTTAGAACAAAACACATTCCTATTTTCCAATCAGGACCATTTTGCCTGTACAAGGAGATACCAAATTAAGAACAGCCTCCAGGGTCCTTTCTACTTAAACTCTTCTCTCAGACCTTAGAGCAGAAGCTGGCACTACGTTTTTATATTAACTCAGAAACAAGTTATCTTCTTGTTCTTACCCTTTTGTGTGCTTCTTACAAGCAAAATACAAGAATTATTTTCCCAAGCTAGAATTATTCACTAAGGAATTACCTGACAAATCCTAAAAACATAAATGGCATTTACTGTAGAAAGTAACCAGATTAATTTACACCGTTCATGCCTCGTGTTAAGCCTGATCAGGCAAATTAGCACCTCTACAACTACGACCCATTTTATTGATGACACTTACAGGAAATTTTGCTGCTGTGTTTGGAAAGACTCCCAGTAACTGAATTTATAATTTATTTTTTTTTCTTAATCTTCTAATAAATACCATCTCAAAAAAAAATCACAACCATTTTCTCTCTACAGTGTTGGAAATCCAAGTAAGGCAACAATGTTTAAAGTTTTAACTGTAAAATTGATTCCATTATCCAAAGAAAACAGCAAATGAGAACATGAACAACTATATATTTTACTGGCTTTTATAGCACCCCACTTTCTTCTGTCTATGCTTCTCAGAATCTAATACCTCAGACCCTAATGATAATCAATATTGACACACATAACATCATCTCAATAAGACAGGTAAGCAGACCTTTCCCCGGAGCAGTTACTGCTTAATGTGCCCAGCTCTCCAGGAACAGACATCTGTTATGCAGTAGTTGTATAATTCAAACAAGGTCGTAACACAAAATTAAACTGGCCATGTTGCCCTTCATGCAGTAATTTTGTGCGGATGAGCTGTCGTTTTAAATTTGACTGAAAATAACTGTAGACACCTCAACTGGATTAAGAGCTACTAAGCCCCTTCTCCATAATAAAGCCAATTATTGAGCAGCAGGGATCCACTTCATCATCAATTAATCTATTCAATGTGATCACTATTCAATACATTCAAATGCAGCTCTCCTTTTGCAATACCTTAATTAACTCAATGCATAACAAACCAATCCGGTGAAATGTATAACACTCTTCACCTGGTTTCATGAGATACTTTAAATGGGTAATTTTGCTTTCAGAAAGAAATGTTTCCTCAGTATCAAAACAATTTTGACTTTTTTCTTCTTACAAGAAGGAATTAAAAAAAAAAAAGCCACCTATATATTGAGAGATTAACCACCTAAATGAGGTCAGTTTTTGCAGGACACACAGGGCTTCCCCAAATAACAGTACTTACTGACCTCTCCAAAGTGCCTTGAGCTCCAACAACAACAAAAATCTACCTAAGAACATGATGTTCCATCTGTCTTGCAAGCAAATATAACTTGTCTAAGTATTTAATGCAGCTATAAAGTGAGCTATTTCTAAATAAACACCCGGTAACTTCAACACACTTTGCAACTAAAAATACATTTGTATCTGCAGCATTTGCACAAAAAGAACAAAATGTGAGCTCCCAGAAGAGCAAACGTTTTTTTCTTCTGCTGTTTACAGCAGTTGCTTTGGTGCCTTTGAAAACAAGCCCTGTTCCCAGAAGCAATCTCTGCACTGGGAATCCAGGCACAGCAGCTCCCGGCATGCAGGGATGTGGGGCCAGAAGCCTTCTGGGATGGCGAGACTGGACGTGGGCAACCAGGACTGGAGACTCCTATGGAGGGCAAAGCACCACTCATCTCTGACACGGGGATTTCAGGTCCTCCCTGCTGAGCCAGGCAGAAATACAGGCTCTTAGATGTCAGCACAAAGAAAGTGTGAACTTTCTGCAAAGGGTGGAACCTGGAATTCCCTGTGTCCTGAACTTCATGATAAGGTTCTAACCTTCAACAGGATACTAGAGTTAAGGTCAAGATAATATAAAACACATCAGTAATTAAAAATACTACCTTTTTGGAAAGGGTTGGGGTTTTTTCTGCTTCCTTTTGTTTAGTGTGGTTTTAATTTTGTTCGTGGTTTCTTTTAATCGACTGGGAAAAATCTTCAATAAGATGCTGAATTCACACACTAATGGAATTATGAAAATGAGACTATCAACCACTCAGCCAAAGATAACAGGGAACAAAGAGGCTGGCTTCTCAAAGTGAAAACCACTCCTCCCCAGTCTATTAGATTAGCCCGAGACAGTCAACAAGACAGCAATTACAGAAAGCAACATGATGAACAGTGTTCATATGGTCTTCCAAAAAGTCTTTATGAAAAAGTCCCAGACAGCAAGTTAAAGAAACCTCTGCAGACATCAAGCAGCTTTGAGGCTGGAATCCAAGTCCAGGGTTAGACACTAGCTAACAAAAAGTAAACCAATTAGCAAGCTTGCTTTGTAAAACCTTTGTCTTCAGCAAGGCGGGGGCCAAAGAGCACAGGGAACAACCACACCTGGATGTGCCATGAACAAACTGAGAAACCACTCTGCAGCTCTACATTTATTAGGTATCAGCCTCATACTTTGAGTTTTTTTTTTTTTTTATGAACCTGACATGCATTTCCACCAGAAATTTGCTTGGTAAAGATAAAAGGAGAAGAAAGAGAAGGCCTATAAGAAAGCAGGAGGGGGACTTTTTACAAGCGCCTGTAGTGACAGGACAAGGGGTAACGGGTTTAAATTGAAAGTGGGGAGGTTTAGATTGGATATCAGGAAGAAGTTCTTCCCAGAGAGGGTGGTGAGGCACTGGAACAGGTTACCCAGAGAAGCTGTGGATGCCCCATCCCTGGAAGTGTTAAGGCTGGATGAGGCTTTGAGCAACCTGGTCTAGTAGAGGTTGTCCTTGCCCATGGCAGGGGGGTTGGGAACTGCATGGTCTTTAAGGTCCCTTTTAGCCCAAAACATTCTGTGATTCTATGAGAGACGTAAGGAAGAGTTATTATTCCTCTAAAAGAAAATAGAGGATATAACACTTATGTTCCTGAACCCTCTTACCTGCTGAAGGGCACTTAAAGACAGGATTGTCCTCTACTGCCAGCACACCAGGAGCCTTGCAGGCAAACCTCTGCTGCTGCACGTGGTCCCCAGGACGCACCGCATCAGCCTGACTCCCTTCGCTGGGCTGAGCTGTGTGACTGTTCCCTGTGCTCTCCGTGAGGCATTGAGGGCCCTCATGAAGTCCTGGAGCCGTGCCCGAGTCACCCTCAGGCGGGGTTTTGTACCGAACCACCGGGGAGCCCACAGCCACAGGGCTATTCGCAGCAGAAAGGCAGACCCTCGGCAAGTCAGGCTCATCATCTTCAGGGATTGGGTTGTACCATATTTCTCCTTCATCATCTGCATCATTATCCTCTCCAAAGTCTGGAGTAGCACTCCTCGGCACAACGGGGCTTGCGGTGCCTCGCAGAGCACCAAGACGAGCGCAGCTTCGTGTGGGGCGCTCCCGCTCCACTGGTGACATGGAAGGAGCCCATGGTACTGCAGGTTCAGGCAGCAGGATGGGAGATTTGGGTACCGGGATAACAGCCCCGTGCGTTTCCTTACAGGCGTTTTCTTCTTCCAGAGGAGGAGGAGGTCGGTGCGTGCTCTGCTGCAGCCAGCTGCGTTTCTTAGAAACGGTAATGCTGTTCGCCTGCGGCCTGGGCTCGGGGACCTCGCGGGCCTGGGGATCCTTCCTGCTTCTCGAAGCTATGTAAACATTTTCTATTAAATCTGTTCCCAGGAAGAAAGGCAAAAAGAGAAGGGAAGACAAAAGTTTAGAATATCGCTTTGCTTTTGACAGATGAACACGTACGCTGTTGTATGACACTGGTATTAGACCTCACCCGAAAGGGCAAAGATAAGTTGATGTGATCATAAAGCTGTCTTTCAGCCTGTCAAAGCAGAATGTGCACACAATTAATAAAGACTCAGACTTGTTTGGCTGTATTTTTAACACCATGTAATTTAGATAAATAGCAGTGAGATAGCCCTGCTGAAAGGTCATGCTCACTTAGCTGAACAAAAAGCAGACACTTCTGTGTAAGTTCGGGTACAATTGGTTTGGAAAGTTGCTATGCAGCATTTCCACAGTTTACTTATGCCAGTAAAGAAATAGCCCCTGGTTTTAGTACAATGCGTAGCTAAAATGGCTACAAAAAAATCCCACAGAAATTCACTTCTAGATTTAGATACAAAATAAAGGTGAGGATACGTCTTGCACTAAAAAGCTCCACAAAGGACTGTCCCTACCAGCTTCATCATATAATTAAGACAGAAGCAACCCCTGATTTGTGGGGAGTAAAACAAAACACATCATCATGAACGGAAGGAAGGAGGAAGAAGAAATGTAGAAAAGTTTTTAAATATCTCATTACACAAAAAAATTTTCATGCAACATCTCATCAAATCCCATCCACTGCTCCCAATACTTGACACCATTTCTTTAAGGCAACGACCAAACATTTAATATGCGTTGAACAAGCCACTTGAGCCCCTTGTCAGAAGGTTTCCAAGCAGCCTGCTCAGCAGCAGTGTCACACCTCCCCAGCAGCACTGCACCCCATCCAGGGAAGTGGGATCATGCAAGGAGTGAGCAAGCATTGGCTCCTTCACTAGGACCGGGAAGAAGGCTGCAGATACACCCAAATTGAAACAGGGAACACAGGTCACCCTCACGCTCCTCTGCAGAGGAGGACAACCCAGACAGGGTTTGCCAGTTACTAAGACTGAATGGGGATAACCAAGCGCTCAAAAAAAGGACAGCTTGTTTTTATGCGAAGCCCTCTGCAATAGGAAATTCCAGTCGGGAGCAGCTATTTGATACTGCCTGATCATTACTCTCAGCAAAAAATTATTTACACACCAACAACGGACACTAACATCCAGACACCTCTCTGGAGGAGAAGCTCTGTAAATTCAGCTAAGTTTGCTTTAGACATGGAGACAGAAAAAAGTCAGTTGAACACCTTCCCTTTGATCCTGTTTTTCGGTTTGTACATTAATGACAGAAGAGATCCTTGACAATGTCTAAAAGACCATCACTTCATTTGATGAAAGAATCATCATTTGGTGATTTTTTTTTTTTAATGAGGTTTGCTTGTTTAGCAAAACTCCAATACAAACACTGATTTGAAGAATTAACTTGGTTCAAAGAAACAACAAACTCAACCATCCTCACATTGAGGCCTGTGCACACCTTCACTGAATTGCTTTGCTACACTGGGGCCTATATCAGTCAATTAACAGAATCTGAGGAAAACGTGAAAGCCAGGCTGCAGATGCAGACCTCCAGCAAAGTTTCAGTGAATTAGCAGCAACCATGTTCCTTCCACCACCCCTAGCAAGGAAACGTAAGCGTGCCACTGTAAAGGCTCCCCTTCGCATCATTTCACTGCTATTTCAAGTAAGAACTAACCAAAAGGACAGGAAAATAATCTGCAGTGGGCATAGGGCTCTGCCCACATTCGGATCAGGGACCTCTCAGGCAGGCATCCTCCTGCCGCTGATGACCACCTCAGAGCCCTCCTCCGCTTCTTCACGGACAGCCCAAGGAGCAGTCCCTGCTCCACCAACATAAATAGATGGAGCATCTGAGAGCTGTATTTCCACAAACAAAAATATCTGTTACTTCCTGCTTCACTGCAGAAGTGCAGGCCCTTCCGAGCTGGTTAAGACAGCTTGCAATTCCCCAAACAGCAGGCTCCTAAGCAGTACAGAGTGCCCAAATTACACCCAGTGACACATCTGGTGTCAGCCTCAGGCTGCCCTTCGGTCCCAGCAGCAGCAAACTCGACTTCGTTTTCAACATCCATCCATCCCTAACAAGCCATCTGGAAAAGCTTACCGCAGAAACATTAATAAGCAAGTACCTCCAGCCTACTCCAGTAACCCTACTGCTTGCAGAGACACACCACCTCTCACACCTATTCAGAACTGCCCCTTCTCCCTCCCAATTAGCCAACATGCTGCCAGAGGTCACCGACTGTAAACGTTCACTGAATCTCACCCCAGTGGTACACTTCCAGACAAGCCTTCCAGCTGCAGTTTTTGCAGTTGATAGCACTATTTGCAAGCACTGCTTCCCCTTTATTCGAAGTTGGCCCTGATCCTGAAAGCCCTTATGTCTGTGTTTATTTTAGTAACAAACTGTTTCACATGCAAGTATCTGCACAACCAATGGTTCGGTATCCCAGAGCAAGTTTTCAAGTCGTTGGCTGTTACAGTAATGAGCCGATTTTAAATAAACAGAGAGCTTTCAGAGATATACAGGTCAGGCACATACTTTTGGTTCTAGAGCAAAGGTTTGAGAGCAGACAGCATTCTTCTGCACAATTAGTACCCCAACATGTTTAATATATTCAAAAAATATATATTAAACTTTCACACATCAGGTCTCCAGACAAATACGGAATGAGACAATGGTTCCTCCTGCAAAGGCTTCAATAGGGTGCTGGATTTAAACAAAAAAGTTAAGTATTCCCTTCACCTTCCACTGTACCTTAAAAAAAACAAAACCACGCAACTATTTAGATTTAAAATGTTATGGTAACAACACATGTAGGCTCAGAAACTGGAGCCTCGATGCTTCAGCTCAGCTGAGGTCAAAAAAGAAATTATGTAGGCGTATAAAATATTTCAATATGATACTGTGCACTGCTTCTCAGATAGCAGCGAAGAGGGGAACCGCTTTTTCCAGTCTCTCCATATATGGATCAAAACAATTCATGCTGCTTCTGGTTGGAATAGCAGCACTTTTTTTTTTTTTTTCCCCATTAAGTTTCCTAGTAGAACTAACAAATGTAATAGTTCTGCATTTAGATGCAACAGCAACAAGACTAAAAACTGATTCGCAAGATTTAGAAAAACAAAAGCAGCAAAGACAAGCCAACGAACGACCGTCGTATGATAAGAAAACGTGAGGGGATTCGCACAAAGCAGTGGTCTAAATTCAAGAACCGCTTATCTCAACGAGGAATTGTTATCGTCCAGACGAAGAGCAATTACGGATGTGAGGATGTTTGCCACCCCGAGGTTTGATTCAAGACCCAACTTTATATTTGCTGAAGTGCCTGATCGCTGTTCACAACAAATCTGAAGGTTACACAAGGTCTGGAAAAGAGACAAAAACTCTTCCAAACACGAGTAAACAGCTTACTCAATTTCACCGCATACTTGCGGCTCCATCGAAAACCTCATCACCTTTAGGGCTCCGAGTTTGTTTACTTATGGTTTATATAAGCTGGCACTGACCAACGAAAACAAAATTAGCTTTTAAACATGGACGATGGGCTTAAAATGCTCCGTCAGTAATACAGCAGCAGCGAGCCCTTTTCCCGGCAGTTGCTGACTTGCTGGAAAGGCTGAAGTTGGCAAAGGCGCGATGCTCGGGATTCACCCGAACGGCCGCTTTTTGCTCGGCAGCGTAAGGACTCCCACCCCCCCATCCTATTCCTCCCACCCACCCCATCCTATTCCGAGGCGCTCCACACCAACGGGAGGTACCACCCGCAGTAAACGGGTTTGGAGAGGGAGGTCAGGTCTT
>NW_010262442.1:0-218 GCF_000690775.1 Eurypyga helias
GGGAGGGGTGTGCAGGACCCGCAGGATCCGGGCTGGGAAGGGGCGGGGGGGGTGCACGCGCGTGTGCGGGTGTGCACCGGGACTGGGTGCGTGTGTGCACGCGTGTGTGTGCGTGTGCATGTCTGTGTGCGTGTGTGCACGTCTGTGTTCATGTGTGCGTGTGTACGTCTGCGTGCGCCTGTGAACGCGTGTGTGCATGTCCGTGTGCACGCGTGTGG
>NW_010262443.1:0-13213 GCF_000690775.1 Eurypyga helias
TCTTTCCCTGATTATAAATTGCATTTTTTATATTTTAATCTTAAGAACCATCAGAAACAAGTTCAAATTGTGGAAATACATTTCTTCTCCATTTTAAAAAAGGAAATAATCTAAAATTACTTTTCTAGGAGTCCCATGTGTCCTCATGTAAATTCTGAGGCAGACAGCTGCATTTAGTAGATGTTTTACCTGCAGAAGAAAATCCAAGAGTGCCATCTTGGACCACTCATGATGATGGATTTCTGTACAACCCCACTCAGCTTTGGGAACTTTGCCATTCTGCCAGCATTTCTGCTTCAATAGCTGCTGATATCTCCCCCAGGTTAATCTCACTGAAGAATGGGTATTATTATCTGTTGGACTCAGTGAGGAATCCCAGAGAATAACAGGACAGGCTTGACCATCTGAAAAAGGAAAAACAGATCACTGGTACAGTGCAATACTGTCAGACTTATTGGTCTTTCTTTCAACATTGCCAAAGTATCACTAATTATACCATTTTACAGATGTGGTAGGAAAAACAGCCAGGGGCTAATAACTTGACACCCCTTGGTTAATGTGGTCTTATTCCACATAAAAAATCACCTACTGTAGGAATGGAAGAAGCACAGATATTATAAACCCCTTCAGTATACAGAAGGTTTTCTCTCTTTGAAGCAAGAGATTAATGTACAAAAATATACACTAAACCAGCCTATTAAAAAGTTTATAGGTAGATTAAGAGCCTACAAAGCCACTGTGAGTCAATGATGTAATTTCCCTTTGATTCCAGCAAACTGATGATGATTTACAAGAGCTGAAAACTTATGTCAAATAATTTTTTTTCTGCATAGTGAGCATAGAAAAGCTACAAATCCTATACTCAAAGGGGATTTATTTTGGTTTTTATTTTGTTTATTTGTATATCTACGGCCTGTAATGTATGATGTCACAGCTCTGAAATTATATATGAGAATACTAGCATGTGAACTTAGCATGAATATTCACCTTGACAAGTTGTTTTGGGTTTTTGGGGGTTTTTGGATTTTTTTACCCACGTATAACATGAGATTTGTTTTGTATAGCAGCTATTTTGGCCACAATCTTTAATTCTTCTGTGTAAAGAATATTCTGCTCTTCCTTGAAACTAAGTCAAGGGCCTTAGCTTTGGCAAATTCAGGTGTTCAGAGTTATTAGTGGGAAGAAACCTTGGCAAAGAATTTAAAATTTGTCTTTTCCAGTGTAAGAACTGACAAATATATTTCGCCCACTATAAAGAAACAGGCATATCTAGCTTAGGAAGCAGAGTTCTCCTTTTCCTTGTTGATGTAATGCTGCTGCCTTAAACTGTCAAGGATCCAGGACTCACTGTGGCTTGTATGCATGTTAAAACAAATAAATCCTTTATATCTTTGGGTATAGACAGAGGAACAAAATACCATATCTTGGTACAGAGAGGAGGAACCAATTGACTGCAAAGCTTCTGTTTACTAAATACCAGTTGTAGGGACACATATAAAGATATATATTTATATTAGTCTTGAAGGTTAATGAACACAAAGCCCACGCTATTGCACAATTTATCTCATAGTTAAATGCAGCCTAAACTGTCTCCACATGCCCATGGAGCCAGAGATGAATCTGAAAAGTTGTCAAAAACTTGCATAAAGGGAATGAGATCCATGGCATTTTCTCCAGAGACAAGTAGCACAAATAGAGAATAGCACATAGAAAACGGATATCAGTGCCAACAGCAACATAAAAGCTGCTGATGTGAATGCTCCATCTGTAAACAGCAGGAACTGTTAAAAACAGATCTCCATCTCATTTAGATCTGTCTAATCTAAAACAACAGGTCAGATACTATCTTTGCCCATACTTAGCAGTGAATCATGTTGTGTTTGCAACAGATCAACACAGTCAAGCCAAGAGAAAAACAAACTCCTCTCCAAAACCAGAATGCATTTGGTCTCTGACATGGCTTGCACATACCAGGTGTCCTTCTCAAGCCAACCCAATGTGCAGCTCCACCACCTCTATCTTCCCACCCAGTCAACCAAAGTTTCCTTAGGAACAGAGAAAGTGTCCTTCCTTTAGGAACATCAAGTTTTGTCTTTCACTAGGAACAATACTACCTTTATCAGGACCATGCTCCACACATTCCTCCACAGAAAAATGTACTGAGCACTCCTGGAAAATAAGGCTTGTCCTCCTAAGGTAACTGAATAACTATTTAAGCTTTCCTTCTCTGGCTTCATCACCAATATTAGTGAGGACATCAGCTCAGTCAGGCCAACTATAGGCAAAGCCTCTTTTCCAAGCCAGTTGGAGAAAAAAAAAAATCTATAGAAGCATTGGGAATTGTCACAAAGAAAAGGACAGCTTTCTTCAGGACCAAGTCTGATCTATTATTTTTATATCTCCAATAACAGCTTACATAACTATTCATGAATTCTTTCACAAACCAAATACATAAATGGTCTTCTAACAAAACAAACATTTGGGTAGACAGAAGGGACATGATAAACAATAGTAATAAAAATACCTGAAAAATATTAATAATATTGTGCCAGTTTCCATTAAGATACAAAAACATTTTTAAAAGACATGAGCTGAATACAGGAAATGTTTGTGTTTCAGAGGAAATGGGAGCAGAAAAGATGAGCCAAAATAAAATCTTTCAGCTCTGTAATGTAAATTGAATTACAGGAATATGAGACAGCAGCTTCAGTAAAGAGCAGTGACTCAAATTTTTGACACTTGCGGGAAAACCATGAAGATGCTGAATTACAGTAGATAAAGGGTCTGATTTATAGCTGTGCGAATTGGCATGACTCCACTGAAATCAGTGGAACTCTTCTGAGTCAAACCTCATGAGGATGGAGCTGAAGTTAACTGAATGGTGAAAAGTAAGGCCTGGCTAAGAAGCAGAGCTTCTGGTTTGATACAACCAAAACTGAGGAGGTTGAGTACACTTCAGAGTAAGTCCAGTGTGTTCTGTATGTGCTGCTTTCCTAATCAGCTTTATATATAAACACAAAAGGCTACTGCTCTTGTGTGTGAAAGATTTTTTCAGAACTCTCAGAACTAGCTTCCTAGTAATTCATATTGATTTTTTAAACATCAAAATATTTCTAAAAAATTTCTTAGGCCCTTAGGAGCTATTGGCTCAGGATATCCTTAAGTTGAATAAGCTAACACAGATGGAGTCTCAGGCTGCTGAGACTAGACTACCTCAAGGTGCTCAAACTGCTTCATGCACAGTTAGGCAACGTATCACTTCATGGCTTCTTCAACATGGGCATCATCTTAAATATCCACACACCATGCTGCTTTGAAAATAGTCTGTATGCTTCTTAACCACAAAGATGCCCATGCAAAAGTTACTCTCCCATCTTGTACTCTAACTTGTATCTACAGCATTTTTTTTTTCTAAATTCCTTGAAAGAAAATACTTTCAGGCATGCTCATGAGAGCATCACTAAAAAGAACAAGTCTTTCTTGAGGTAGTTAAAGCCCTTTCTCAAACTCATTGTTCGCTGTAAAGCTTACTATTGTCATGTTTGAAAGAAACAGTCTAGTTGCCCACATATTAGCAGGAGAGGGTAATTTAGTGTGGAAAGATGAGAGGGACTGACATACAGACCGTTACTTGTATGTTAGAGCTTAATACTAAGTTCTGAGGGAAAATATAAGGGACAGAAACAGAAAGCAGAGAGAAGTTAGGCCATTTATTTTTCTTTCTTCTCTCTTCACCTTATTTGCAATGTTTCTGTCCTGCACTCATGGATGTCAAATTAAGGAATACATGAAATGTGTATCGGTTGCTCTGTAGACTATGGACTGCATTATTGCTTCGACATGAACTTCTCTACCCAACAATATACTGGAAATATGCCCCTGGTACTCCTCTGAGGGGTACAACACTATGGTGCATGTTGTTTGGGTTGACAGAAAACAAGACAGATAAACTGAAGCATTTTAGAGCATTCTGGATGCACAAGGCAGCATTAGGTTTTCCTTACTTTTGCCCTGACACTAGTGATTCATAATATCTTTGCCTGCTTTTACATAACTTTTGCTGGGATGGCAAGGGCATGCTGATAGTGCAGGTATTACACGGAAAAACCTCTGCTTCCATTAATCATCTTGTAGAGGGCAGTAAAGCAAAATGACAAGTACAACCAGTGGAACTATCTATCACATGTCATTCATCTATTTGCACTAAACCAACCATAAAAGGTGTTAGTCAGAGGAAGAGTTTCTTGCGTGCTTTAGAACAAAACATGGTTCTGGGCAAATAGCGGGTTCAATCTTTAGCTAAAAAAAGCCCAACTGAATCGAGTACACCTGTGCTTATTCTTCTCAGCACAGGATAAAATATATTTAGCCAAACTTATGATATCAGAAAACCCGAGAGGAACAGCGGTTGTTTGTGAATATTTAGTAGTTCAGGCCCTCAGCCAGTGACACGACAAAACTGCATAGCAATAGGTGTGTATTACCAAAAGCTGAGTTAAGAGCTCAGCCTTGTTGCTACCACCCAAGGAGAAAGAGTCCTATCCCTACGCCTGTCAGCTGCGACATTGGAGCAAGCCTGTTCCAGCCCCTGTTACTCCAGTGCTGGCTCAAGCCCTAACACACACTGGCATTGTCCTACCCTGCAAGTGATTTGAAGATCTTAACGTTTTTCACACTTTGTAGGTAGCAGTAATGAATGACTAGTGTATGCCCAGAATCATGCTCTTTAAGCCTGTAACACTGAACTCAACAGTGCCTGCCAGTATTCCCCAGGCTTTTTTGTTCGTCCAATCCATTCTAAAAATATGAAAAAAATCATACCTGATTTTTCCATCCATGATGGAAAAATAAGATAAACAATAGGGGAAAAAAAAATCACAGTTAACACTTAAAAGGCTTTATCATTAATGAGGGCAGGCAAGGGCAGCCGACAGAGGACTTGCATACAGTATTTTGCTAGACTTTTAAAAAAATCAGTGAGGGATTTGTGGGACTAGGAGAAACAGAACCTGTACAGGGATTTACTAAGCAGTTCTTTGAAACTGCTTTTGACAAAATGAATGACAGTTTTGAAAAGCCCATTTTTTAAGATTTTAATGCTACATCAAACATGTCTTGTTACATCACATCACAGCTGAGGCAAGCTAAAGGGATGTGTCCTGGAGAGAGATATGTCAGCCCAGAAACTGTGTAAAATCATACACACAGCACAGTTTCTAATCCTGCATTGTTTTCTTTCCCATATGAATAACCATGATTCACAGAACCTGCCCTCTAAAAAAAAACTTTACATTGCCCACCTATTCTTAACTTAAATGCATATGGGTTATAGAAATTAGTTCCCTAATTGCTCATATTATTTTTAAGAATGTATTTTTGCTCATTTTCCCAACACAGATGTTTTCCAGATTATGCCAATCGCTAGCAAGTAAATAGTAGCAAGCTCAAGTAGATGGCAGGTATCTGAGCTTCAGCATACTTCCAAGCTAAAGAAATGGAGAGGGACAAAGTACAGTAACTATTCCAAACACTCTGTTCACTCTTTAGCTGGAAAAAATGAAGTGAGACCAAAATAATGTTATTTCTCTTCTCATCACCTAGCAACACTCTTCTTGCTATAGGAACATAGCCAGTTGTGAGGAAAAGAAAATTAAAGAGGGCAGAACAACATTCACTGTCCCAGACAGTCCAAAACATACCGTAAGGTGACAGACACTGAACACCATGCACAATTAGCCTAATAGCAGTTTTCAGAGGCTTGCAGTCTGTCATCTCTGCAGCCACACTGTGCAGAGTTCCTCCAACTGAGCTACCTTAATGCCTTATGACAGCTCTATAGCAATAAATCTTGCTCCTAAAAATAAGCTAGGCATAATGTATCTTCCATGCTCTGCAAGTATGAATAATATTCAGAAGCCTCCAAACTGTTGTTCCTTGAGATTCATTCACGCTGTTGTATAGGCTGCCCAAAAGGAAGGTTTGCAAAGCAGGAAGAAACCAGAGATCACTGGGCCGTCTTTCCGCTGTGACTTTAACAAGTCATTCTTGCATTACTTTCCTTACGAAATGCAGACAGACATAAAAATATTTTTTATAAGCTAATTTCAGCATCAAGAAAGGAACAGCAAAAACATAGCTAGCCACTTTAGCAGTGATTCAGTAAAGTGCAACGTAGTCCTTTTGGACTGTGATTTGTGACTGTACAAAAATAGCAGTTACACAGAAGACATATTTAACAAGATAGCAATGTTAGAAGTAGACTTACTTCTAACTCACACTACATGTCTGAAATCTATCTTTAATTTCACTAAAGAATAAAAATCAAATTTTTAATTGAAAACTGTACCAATCATCTAACAGGCATATTGAGATATCTACTGTATATATTTGTCAGCATAATACATAGATGCGTGTACAGCAGGAGTCACTGAGAAGTAGTGGGTTTTTTTAATTCCCAGAGGAAAGGGAGACCTATTTTAAAATTTTTCAGTTCCCAGGAGTATTAGTACCATGGAAGCAGTATCAAACTTCTGTGGGAAGTTCTTGTACCTCTCTGAGTAGATTATCTGATCTGACTAAATACAAACACCTTTTCCTACTGTTTTATTAAAGTAAAATCTAAAAGATGAGAGCAAAAAAACAACAAGCAAAAAAATAAAACCACCACCAAACAAACCAGAAACACCCATCAAATCACAGGGTATTCTGGAATTTCTTTCATCAGTTTAACTTCAGGCAGTCTGTACAACGTCATGCAATCTACAGATGACTCCCTCTCTTTTTTCTCATTCCAGATTCCCATGGAAGAGAAATTGTTACTGCCCTCAGCAGCTTGATGGTATTTGATCTAAACTTTGCGGTACTGCATCCTTCAATGAGGATAATTGCACTGCAGAAATTGCACACAGATACCAGCTTTACCTCCCCGTAACGACGGGGTTAGTTCTCAGGCTCACAGGAGCCTGAGGTGGCTGCTCAGGTGGTTAACATGGAAGGGGGAAGGAAACCTAAGCACTCCAACTGCAAAATGAAAGCTGTAGGAATGTGTTACCTTGGAAGAACTCTGATCTCCTGCTTACAGAAGGTAAGCTCCTGTTGAGCCCCAAAATCCTATCCAAATGAAAGGCAAACACCTCGCTCATGTCGAGGGGTCTTTTCATGATGCCACAGTGCCCCTGGTTACAAGCAGTTCTTGTGGTGCTGGTACCCCTCCCAAATACTACCAGGACTGCTTTGTGAGAAGGTACTTCTTGGATGCTCTCTATCTGAGAATCTGCCAGCATGCGCATGTTCAGGATGTCTTCTTTGCTCAGCCAAGAGGGTGAGCTCTCACTGTAAATCCTGATATTGCTTTCCTCAGGCTGGGGCTGTGACTTTATAGCCCCAGAAATCCCTCCAGGTCTGCGGTGACCCCTCTCCCTGATTGCCATTCCTTTATGCCTGTGTTCATCCAGTCGGTGTTTTCTCGCCTCCAGAGCTATTGCTGCTCCCGTTGCACCGGCGGCATGTGTGGCCCTCCCTGGCTGTTGGGCAAAGGCCTCTTCCTGGCCTATAAAAGCAGCTTTTGGAAAGTGCTGCCCATAGGACAAAGGGGTTGCATGTTTCTTCCTGCGCTTCGGTTTCACTGTGCCTCTGATATTGGCAGGCTTGCTGCGCTTGGACCGCAGGGTGATATAAACTACATTGGGTGGCAGCAAGGTCCCATTGCTACCAAGCTGGGGTTCCTGGAAATTGGGTAGTGACAGGGTGCCATCCAGTGGGATGCCCAGAAAAGGAGTTTGGGCTGCATCTTGGAGACTTCTGGAACTGATCTTTTGGTGTCCTCCTCTGTGCTGCGGTAAAACATGACCCACTTGACTGACGAGAAACCCCAGGTAGATCACACACGCAGTGCCCACTAGCAGATTCCTCCTCGTCCTTGGGCGCCTGCAAGTCCAGAGCCTCAGCACCCGCGGGGGGCACAGGCAGCAAATAAACAAGTTTTTGATTTTACTTGACTGATCAAGTAAGGTAGTCATTTCTGTAGTGAATCCACATGATGAAAACAGCAAAAAGTCTTCCACACATTCCAGCCAGGATGATGATGCATGATTTCCCTTCCCCAATTTCTATTTCTCGTTTTCCAAATAGCTTTCAGCATGGGTGATAGACAGAGGCTACTGATATGCCTGGGAATGTGTTTAGCACTAAGGATGCTGACACTCCACCTTCTCAAGCTGTTAAATTCTTATCAGCCACCACAGGGGAAGTGATTGGCTTCAGAGAATGAATGGAGCCAGCTACGTAAGCAAAGTTTACTGACTAGTAGTCTAAAATATCTGAAGTATCTCCTTTGCAAACTGCAAAAAGAAAAAAGTAGTGTTTCATTACTCACGTATGGCATCTGTACTTCTACATTTAAGAGACAGAAGTTCTAGATGAGACAGTATGCAACTAGAAATTTTTCAGGGATACATCTTTCACTTTCTTATTACAGTATAAATTAAAAACCAAAATCATTAAATACAGGTTCAATTTGCAACCTCAGCTAGCTGTATTCCAGCATTAGAAAAGCTTGTCAAACCCAGATCATTATCATCTTTTTCTTATGCGACCAAGTCTTCACTAAACCTCATGTTATGGGAGTGCTCTAAATTAGACAATATTAAGCACCAGTAACCGTGGCAGTTAAATATGCACATATTCACTAATAGAAAAATCTTAGCAGTGCCAAGTTTCCCTAGCTGAATATGAATACTGTTCACATTCATAAACACATGTTAAAGATGAAAGATGGTTAATTCTCCTCACTCTTGTGAAGCCATAAATAGGATCTAGCTATAGGTATTCAAATACAATTACAGTGGCTTATATATCCCTTCAAGTAAACAAAGATAGAATAAGTGCATGTTGTATATATATTGCTATAAAAATATAAAATCTCTTACCTATTTAGCTTCACACATCCTTTGTCCTGGTAAACTCCTTAGGTTAATAAAAGTAACTTGGTAAAAGTTGACATTCCCAAAGTATTCTAGCATATAATTCTGTTTTAAGTATGGTTCACATTCAGGTATTTCATTGCAAGCTAAATACTGCTTGGAGGCTGACTGTACGGAGGTTTGCATATGAACTGCTAAAAACTTACATGAACCTCACGCTAGGAAAAAAAAAACACACCAGCAACTTCTATTTTAAATTCTGTAATGAAGAGTCCTGTGAAGTATGCGCCTTCCAAAAGTGTATTCCACCCATTTCTAACTCCTGAGAGCCCTCTAGTGCACTGCATGCAAACATACTGAAGAAATTCAGTTTCTACATTTCAGGGTTTTTCAATTTTAAAATACTGCACCACCACCACTCGCCCCACTGCCCCCCAGATTTTAGAACTTCCAGGAATCATGTGTTCCTATGACGAGAAATGAAAAAAACCAGACAGATGCTTTTAAAATGCTGTTAACTAGCTGTTAAACAGCTCGGGAGTCTTTCCTATTTGTGCTTCCCAAAACGAGGTATAGCATAGTCACCACACAGATGGAAAAGTTGAGGCATAGAGAAGTTAAGGGCTTGTGCAGAGTTAAGCATGGGACACTGGCAAAGCTCTGACTTCTGACTCCTAGCCTAGTCTAAGTATAAAATAATAAAACGTATATGTTCACTGTAATTCACGCTAATGGGGATATTCTCTTCTCCATAATTACTACTAAGGGAATAGACAGTTAAGGAATTGGTTTATGTTTCAGATGAGTCCAATCTGAATTTATAAAACTTTGTGAGTGGATTTTTCAGACCATCACCTTTCTTATTTCTTTTTTTTTTTTTCCTACTCTTAATGTGTATTATCACGTTAAGATTTTGGCATCCATACTTGTTACCAGAAAAAAAAGCCTTCATATCACCTGCTTTTTCCAAATCTAGGTTCTTGGAGGAACAGGGATTGTAAAAAATCTCTCTGGCCACTTAAGTTTTTACTTTTTTTTTTTTTTTTTTTAAATGTTCAAATACGACTGAAGGGACATGACACAAAGAAGATTAATTCAAAAAGCTCCACACAAGTGTATCAATAAAGTCAATAAAGATGTGGCCACTCCTGCTTTATGTTTTTTATACTTTAAAGAAGTTGCCAGAGATGGACGTTAGTAGATGAGCTGTAGATGCTGGAGCGTCCTGAAAGATGAAGGGTCCTTAGCGAGAGGTACCAGTTTTGCAGCCTATTTGACCAGCTGACAGTGTACATGGCTCACAGTGAGAACAGCCTCTTGTATCTGCCTTAATACCAGTGCAAAACATCAGCAAAGTTACATGGCTAAAACCACTGTAAATAAGGGTAGCTGGGTATTTGCAGCCTGATAGCAGTTTTGAAATGTCTAAGATAGGCTCCCCCCTTTAAGGGTAAATAATGGGGTGGGAAGGGGAAACATCCTGGAAACCTCAGTTTGACTTAATGTTGATTTTGACAGCAAATGTTTCAGCATGAATCTTTTATTCCACTATATTTCTTCCAAGTGTTTTTGAATTATCTGGGAGATTTTACTTTATATTGTTAATGGCACCGTGTTGCTTGAGTTGGAAACGTATCACACTGCAACAGTTGTTTTCAAATGCCCAGTTCTTGCATGTAAACAGCACTGTGACCCACACATTACAATCAAGCAGTGACAAAACAGAGTCCATTCCAGTTACTAATAGCTTTCATTTGCAACGATATTTCTCCTAGATTAAAATTTTGGAACCTATATAATCTTCCTACTGCATCTCCTTAAAGATTATCTGGATAAAATTATGAAAGGATATGGAGAATTGTTCTTTAGCCCTCATTTCCTATGTAGCTTTGAAATTAAAATGTGATATACCCACTGATGTACAGTGTTGACTGTTAAGGGGTTTTTTGACGCTTTTTAAATGTGACGATAGCAATTCACTTTTCATGTTCAGAAAGGAGAACTCATTCTGTCAATGTTGTACCGTCACATTATTTGGAATGGATGGTGGTAGGAATTCAACTAAATAGGACTGAATATATTGTTATTCTAGCAGATATTTGCCTCTAATTTTGGATCTTTAAAAGATAACGTATCAAGAGACATTCTTTTTTTCAGCTCTTGTGGTGTGCAGCTCCAGAGCCCTGCTAGATTTCACAAAATAATCAAGGCTGGAATAGCTATGGACTTGTTTGGAAAACAATTGTTTTGTTGTGTTTCAAGGAAAGACAAAGAAAATGTTGGTTGTTCAGGTTGGTAGCATTCTTCTTTCTGGAACTATTACTAACCTAAAGCTGCAGCAGGGCACTAAGGGGCATTACGGACCTGAAAGGGTACTTCCTCTGTGATCATAAAATATTCAACACCATTTTTTGGGAAGAGTAGACGGAACAATGTTAGTTATCTGACCGAATTCTGGCCTAGGTTATTGTAATTTGTCTACTTATGTCATGCCAGTCAGATTATGTGTTCGTTTTTTGCTCTAAACTATCCGTGGTATTGCCATCTGCATCCATTAAACCCAACTTCTCATGTCATTTTTTTATATACCCATAATTCATAGCTGATGTTAACTGTCCCTAACTTTAGGAACACAGAAATATCAAAACTAATATTGGAGATTAGCAATGAAGGTAAGAGGGGAATTTGATAAGAATTTTCTAGTCTTTGACATTCCTAGGTATAGTTTGAAAATGTAAACAGAGAGCTGAATTGCAGATTTCCAATTTATTTTTTTTTACTCTCCTTGTTTAATTTTTGAAATTCATCTCTGCCTGTACTTGCATTTGTAGAAGAAAACAGATCAACCTGTATCCGCAGGAAGGTCTGTTGCCCAGGGTGCTGTTGGTGGTGCTGTACAGGCTGTGAACTCTGGAGCAGCTGGTGGCCAGCACTGCTGCCAGCATTCCTAGTAAACAGTCTCTGGCCTGCCAGCGACGGGTGGACTGAGCCAATGGCCACCAGTCACAAGCTCCTACATTTTGCCGCATGTGCTGGAAACTTCCAAGTGCACCATCCAGTTATACTTAAGTGCTCTGCTCCATTTTCAAATCTCTGAAGATGGGAAGACAATAGTAGTCCATTTTTGGGGAAATAACAAAAATTCTCTAACTCACCAGAATGTTCTCAAAACCTCCTGTTAGCAGGGTCTTCACATCAATCATCCTCCCCTATGCAATCTCTTATAGCCTTTCACCTTTGCATCCTTTTTAATCCTACCAAGTACAGCTTCTTCCTTCTCATCGAATTATTATTCATACTTCTTTATTACGACTTCTTTCATAGGTGATCTTGTTCACGTATGAACAAGATCACCTTCTTTCATAGGTGATTTTGGGTTAGTGAATACTACACCTGGAGAACTAAAGAAAAACACAGAGAAAACCACTTGTAACAACATAGTGATATACTATTGTTATTAATGCAAAAAGCTACCTAGTGGCTAGTATGTCTCCAAAATTCCAGATTGGGTGTTGATTTTTACAAGTATGGATTTTGTATTGTAAAGTAATATGTATCCTATTTCTTCATCTAACCCTTCCTTCTCACTCCGCTCAGTCATTTCAGAGTTATGAGATTTAAAGATGCCTTTTTATTTTATTTCATTGAGTTTCCTAAGATGTCTCTGTTTGGTTCTTCCCACTGTCGTTATGACTGAAGAAATTGCTTTGATTCAGGCTACATTTGTGATTATCTTATGGGATGTTGTTCCTCTTGGATGCACTGCAGCTAAACCGTTTCCATAGAGACATTCTGCAGTTCATCTCTCTAAATGTCACATGGACAGACATTTATGTTAAAATGATTGATAAATGGTCCACTCGTAGCTTTACCGAGTCCACGTGACTGAGAACTTGTTCTCCAGAGAAAAACACCATATGTCCTTATTATGGAGAACGCAGATTTGATTTGCAGAATATGGAGCATTACTTCAGAAGGCTTGTGCTGTGTTTGTAAGGAGATCGATTTGGGCTGCCATCTGGAAACTGTACTTCAGGAGGACGGAGAGAAATGTTTGCTTCCTGACTAAACATGCTGACTAAGCCTGTGCTTTTAACTGCTCTGGGTCAAGTCCTTACAGGGAAATCTGCAAAAACCTCTGCTCGACATCGTTCCCACGAACAACGTGAGGGGTTCCCCGAGTAGAAGGTGAAATGAAAACCCTCCCGCCGTGTGCCGCTGCCCAGCGCGGGTGCCCCGGCCTGGCAGGAAGCTTTCCCGGCCTCGCCCCGCAGCACCGCGGCCGATGCAGC